>NW_025976351.1:0-1217 GCF_021869965.1 Rhincodon typus | reverse complement strand
CAGCTCTACCAAAGTGTTTCTTCATTTTGTTTCCTGAACTTAGATCGTCACTGTCTACTGTGCTACTACCATCACTAACAGAGCGACTGCTCCACCTTTTCCCAGCTTCCTGTATTTCCTCAACTTCCCATACCCTCCAGTATTCACACATTGTTGTCTCTGGAGTCTTGGCAGACACAGCTTGCTCAAGAACCATTTTGAGAAGTTTTTGCAATTGTTCAGAAGAACAAATAAGTTTCACTCTGAACTCAGCAAGACAGCTATTTTCAAAAATAGAAGTGATTAACTGGACAGACCTTCGACGGAGTTTCTTGTCCCCCAACTCCTTCCAAAATACTGCATACTTACCAGTCACTGTTTAAACAGCAGAATCTACAGCAGAACAAGTAGTTATCACTCGTAGTATGACTTCTAGGAAGTCCTATTTTTAAAAACTCAAATGTCCTTAGCCACCTTTCAATGGCCTCTTTAAAAAAAAACACTATGTATAGCCTCAAAATTTGAAACAAATCAATTTTTCCAAAGTTCTTCAAAATCTAATACCTCCAAGGAACATTAAACATAAAGTTTCTTTGCAATGCCACATATCAGGGAGCTCAGATTTGCCGTTACAATAGTTAAAAGACAGTGTGAGACTTTAGAGGTCCCAACAACATGATCGTTCAACATGATCATATAAGCCTGCAATCTCATGGAATGATTGAATACCTAGGCCACCAGATGGTTTTGCACTTACTTTTCTTAACACTACACCTTGGTTTAATCCGAACGTCTGCAGCTGAGGTGCAGGTAGATTACTAATTGTAACAACTTACCGTGAAGAATTAGCTCGACGTAATGCAAATCTGTTTCCCAGCACAGTGTCACATGTCTCCTGTTTGTCCTGTTCTTGTCATCTGATTGGAGACACACTCCCTGTTATACTGGCCTCAGTGTTTGTAACTCCGTATTTCCCCTGCTGTCTGATCAGTTCAACCATATCTTTCTCTTCAAAAGTCAATATGAAGACAGCACCAGTTATTTAATGAACTCAAAACTCATTGACTTCCACATAATACAAATTGGACCCTTAAAATCTGATTAAGTTTAAGGGAGAAGATTTATTCCAATTTTTAATTGTATTAATAATGCACCAGACCACCACCAACCACACTCTCTCCATCCCAAACCCATCAACTTTAAAATTGGAACTTGAAGCATTCAAGGTGAATTGGGGT
>NW_025976350.1:0-7470 GCF_021869965.1 Rhincodon typus | reverse complement strand
TTTCCTGCTCCTCTGATGCTGCTTGGCCTGCTGTGTTCATCCGGCTCTACACCTTGTTATCATGTAATTCTTTGCCTTGTTTGTCCTGCCTAAGTGCATCACCTTACATTTATCTGAATTGAATTCCATTTGCCATTGATTTGTCCCTCTGACCAGCCCATCTATATACTCTTGTAATTTAATGTTATCCTTCTCACCATTTACCATCCCACCAAATTACATATCATCCACATTGTGTTCATATGTCATCGCATCAATTATTGACTTGCAAAATTATTGTTTTTTCGGCTAAAGAGACAACTTATCACAATGCCTGTATGCTATGTACATTTTTTCTGACCTACAACTTTACATCTGACCACTGCACATTGGTTGAAAACTAATTGTAAATTTTACATAAAAGGTGATGTTGGCAATTTGATCCCATTTGTAATTCTTGAGTTTTACTGTCATGAATAGTCATAGTAAGCACTGATGGTCAGGGCCATCATAATTAATGTATCATATCATCAAAAATACTGCATTAACAATAGTAACATAATCACTGCATGTTTAATGTGATAACTTATTGCTGGTTTTTGGAAAGCAACACAGTCAGCATGTTTTATGCACTGATCCATTCAGTGAAATCAAGATTTAACACAGTTGTGTACATTGCATGGCAAATACACTTGGCTATAATTTATTTGTGAACTCTCCTAGCTGGAATTCTACACTGCATTCTCCTAAGTAAACTGCTTAAAAACTCTACCAGCGATATTCTAATTTGCACCAAGTTCCATTCACCTCCTGTGTTTACTGACCAACATTGACATTGGTGATACAACTAGTTTAAAATTAGCATTCATGATTTTAAATCATTCAGTTGGCTTCAAAGCTCATGATCACTGAAATCTCCTCTGCCCTACAAGCCTCCATGATCTCTGCAATTCTCCAATCCTGATCTCCCATGATTTTCTTTATTAGTATCCGTGCCTTCGGCTGTAATCAGCCCTGTGCTGTGAAATTCCCACTCTAAACATCTCCACATCTTCCTCTCTCTCTCTCTCCCTCTCTTTCTCTCTCCCTTAAGGTTTTCATTAAAGCTAGCTTATTGAGTAAGCTTTTGGTCCCCTATGCCAATATCCTCCTACATGGCTCATTTTCAAATTAAGTTTGACTATCATACAAATTAAGAACAGAAGTAGGTCATTCAGCCCTTCGGACCTGTTTCAGCACAAATGCTCTGTTAGTGTCAAAAACAAAAACACAATTGCTAGAAAAGCTCAGCAGGTCTAGCAGCGTCTGTTAAGAAAAATCAGAGTTAATGTTTAGGGTCCAGTCACCCTTCCTTAGAAACCAGATCCAAATTCCCACCACCCTCTGGAAGAACAAAAAATTCTTCACACCCCAACATATCTCTTACCACGTACCTTGAATCTATGTCCCTTGGTCATTGATCCCAAGGGATCGGGACTGTAAATGTCTCCTTCTATCTATCCTATCTTTGCCCCTCATAATTTTATACATCTCAATCATTGTACTCCCCTCAGTCTGCTCTGCTCCAAGGAAAACAATCCTGGTTTATCCATTCTCTCTTCATAACTGAAACTCTCCAGCCCAGGCAACATTCTGGTAAATCTCCTGTGCGATGTCTCCAGTGCAATCACATCCCTCCTAAAATTTGGATTCCAGAACTGCATACAATACTGTACAAGGGATTCTGCTATAACAAGATAGATGCGTTCCTGTGAAACGACGCGTTATAGAAAATCGTACCATAGAAATAACGGAGCCTCTGGGAAAAGCAGGGTTAGGGGCAGGCCACCAAATAAATCACTCAAAATCGCTCAAATCTCACTCAAAAGCATAACACAAAGGATAGCACAGTTTGAACAAATGTTTAATTCATATGTAAGAATGAAATAACAGTAAATTTATCACCTTATTTTGAAAGAATGTCAAGATGACTTGATGGGGAGGAGGTTCTGAGGTGTCTGTGTTGTTAATGCAGGGATTGAAGGTTGTCATCATCATCATCATCACTGTCAGGTGCAGTTTTGTTTGCAGGGTTAGGGCAAAAAATAGTTAATCCAGAAATAGATTGCTGTGGTTCATTGTCTTCTGACTGTTTCTTACTTATTGATGGCATTTGTCTCCAGTATAAACTGTCTCATCCAAATTGAAAATTTGATCTAAGTTGTAGCCTTCTTCGTCAACATGCAGCTTCACCAAATAACTATATGTTATGAAAAGCACAGCGGTTCTTAAAACTGGCAAACCAGCCTCTGTTAGCACTAAAGGCAGGCACATCTGCAGGATTTTTGGCTTGTTTTGTTAGATCTTCATCAATTGATAAGGCTTTCTCTTTTATGGTGAGAAAGGTGGTCCGAGATCTCTTCATTGTTTGCCCTTCTATCCACACACTTAGAAACTACTCCATCTCCTCAAGCTCCTTTGTCCACAACCTCACAATTTGCTAGCACTCAGACTTGTTCCAGCAATACAGCTTGCTTTAATCTTTTCTGCATTGTCTCTAATGGTGCGTAAGGTAGACTCCTTCATTCCTGTTGCACGAGCAATATCACACGTTCTCTCATTACGCTCAAAATGCTTTACAACATGTATCTTCTCTTCCTTTTCTTTTACGTACACCACCTGCAATTTTATCACCAGGGCCCTTCTTGTTATATGCTGTCCTGTTCCTAAACTGTAAGTTTGGCTAATAAAGGCAAGTATCCCGTTTGCTTTGTTAGTGTTTTGAATTCCGCGTTCCCATTTAACTAGCTTTGATTTCCTTGCCTTACGAGAATCTATCTACATCCACTACATAATTATTTAATGACCCCTCCTCTATCACCTCCCGAGGCAAAGAGTTTCTGCTCCAAAATGCCTAGGGATGTTGAAATTCATTAAAGGGACCATATAAATGCAAGTTGTTAGATCCGGAAAAGCTCTCAAGTAATTTAATATTGGATCCAATCGACCAGGTCTGATAATGTTGGAGCCCATACATTGACAATCATTATTAATATTTGGGGGTTAGTATATTTTTTGATATTTTTTAGTACATGGCCAGGACAACACTCCTAACATTTCATGCTGCAGGCATCTTTGATTAACCAGTGCTCCATAAAGTAGTGCTCACTGCATATAACCTTCATGACGTCAAGTCTCATGAGAAACAAGGTTGCTTTCTGATAGTAACACTCACAGCACTCTCCGCTCTTATGTTCTGAATAATATTTGACAATATCCTGAGAGGAACAACTGTGTACTTGTGCTGTGGGGCAGCAGTGCCACCTATGGTTGATGCACGAGGCATAAAACAATATCAAGTCATGAATAATCATTCTGACAAAGCAATATGGGTAATGTCAGGTTGAAAAAATGCAATGGTTCAGGGTTGTAGGAGAGAATGATATGATCATAGTTTAATATGCTAACAGATGAGTGGAGCAATAGGATATAATCAGATTATCAGAGGACAGAAAAAAGCACTGAATTGTAAATGATGGATAGCGTCAAGTGAGTCAGATAAAATGGACAGTGAGCGAATGAAGCAATTTCTTTTAAAGTGAGACAACTGATGGAACAATTTCTTTGAGAGTGATGTATGATGTAAGAAGCAGTCTGGCCATCCATTCTCATTTTGAAAGATTGTGATACCAAGAATTATGATTAACATTAAGATCATTTTGTTGCAGTCTATTCATTTAGTGAGGAGTTTGGTTGAAGCAATAAGTGGTGAAGCATTGGTTTTATCAGCATACCAACTGAAACTAATAATGTCATGCAACTGAATGAGCATCTGACCCAAGAATATAGCAGCTAATGTCAAATTAATTTAGTAAACAGATGATGGGTGTTAACATCAAGACATTAGGTTAAAAGTTAAATATACACTGATTGGTGATAATTGATTAATTAACTGCACACATATACAAGAAGAAATAGTGCTGAAAAGGGGCTATCACTCATTAATTTATTTAATTTAGTTGCTATTTCTTTTTTTCCAGTGTATAAAGAGGGTAAGAGTTAAGGTTAGGTGGATGCTATGGTAATATCCCTACCTCTGAGCAAGGAAGCTCAGGTCCAAGTCTCATCTGCTCCAGAGGTGTATTATAACATCTGTGAATAGGTTGATTAAAATAACCAAGGAGAAGGAATAACTTGAAGTGGAGAAATGCATGGTTCAATAAGCTCTCTGTCAAAGATAAGTCCTATATCGTTGTTTCTAATTTGCCTAGACCCTTGAATCCCATTAATAGTCACAACTTAAATTCTGTATTATCCGCTCATTGTCATAGTGCTAATTATTTTTAATAGTCTGGCTCTCTGGGCTAGCAGGTCCTAAGTAGGTTTTAAGAGCCTTTGCAAAGGGTATGGTTTGCCAGAATCGTTTCCTGCACTGAATCAACCTCATATTCTGGCTTTTCAACCAAGGAGTAGGTCATATTCATTGATAAGCTGATTGCTTTTGATTTCTAGACCAAGCAAGATAATGCGGACACAGGGAGACATGGAGGGGAAATGTTGAATGCTGTATCACAATGTACGGGTCTGAAACAGGTCATGCTGAGGAGTGACCAAAAGAAATAGGAACAGAAGTAGGTTGTTTGGCCCCTCTAGCCTGCTCTGTCATTCAATAGGATCATGTCTGTTCCAAAATTCCTCATGTCCACTTTCCAGTCCTGTCCCCATAACCCTTGATTCCCCTACTGAACAAGAATCTATCGCAGACTTAAGTATGCATAAGGATGCTGCCCCGACAGTTACCTGTGGCAAGGAGTTCCAAAGATTCACAACCCTCAGGGATCATCTCAGTCTTAACTTGAACCCCTTTATTCTGCGATTAAGCCTTCTGGTCCTAGACTCCCCCATGGGGGGAAACATCCTCTCAGTATTTAACTTGTCAAGCTCTTTAAGAATCCTGTATGTTTCAATAAGATCACCTCTCATTCTTTTAAATTCCAATGAGTGGAATCCCAACCTGCTTAATCTTTGCTTTTAAGACAATGCTTCAATATGAGGGATCATCCTAGTGAAACTTCTCTGAACTACCTCCAATGAAATTACATCTTTCCTTAAATAAGGGGGCCAAAACTGCACACAGTACTCCAAATGTGATCTCACCAGCACCTTGTACGGTTGCAGTAGGACTTCCAACCCCCTTGAAATAGGGTCCGACATCCAATTAGCCTTCCCAATTACCATCTGCACCTGTGTGCTAGCTTTCTGTGTTTCGAACACAAGTCCCTTTGTGTTTTTCTCCATTTAAATAATAGTCTGTTCTTTTGTTCTTCCTTCTGAAATGAACAATGCTGCTTTTTCCCACTTTATACTACACTTGCCACATTTTGTCCAATTACTTTACCTATTAACATCTGTCAGTAAATTGTTTGTATCCCTCTCACAACCTGCCCTTCCATCTATTTTTGCATTTAACACACCCAATACGATATCACATGGACACAAACAAGAGAATAGCTTTGGATCCCATAGGAGTAAGACCAAGGTCTCCCTCAGTTTCTGTAACAATCTCTATCACATCAGTGTAATTTGTTCCTAGTTCCTATTGTACGGTAATCTGCACAATAAACTACACTTTAAGATGAGAGCATTTTCTCATTAGAAGATGTGATGATTTTTCTCCATCATACTCGACCAAGCAAGGCCTGTAAATCCCCGTCTGGAAAAAGGATGGTGGCAGCAAATCTACCAAATGATTCTTACACCATGATGGTTATGACAAGGATTCACCTTACAACAGACAACTGGGGGAGGAGTTGACAACATTTTAAATGGAAATTAATCAATAACTGGAAGTGGTTACAAATGTTTCATTTCACTGAAAAACCAGATCACTTAAAAATAAGCATCTCTTGAATAAATTGGAAAAAAATTTGTGATAAACTGGAGCCGTACATTGAACATTTTGTTTCCATATATGAACACAAACAATCAAATTTTTGCAGCACATCGTTCAAAATATCAGCTAATTCCAGTGCTTATATCCTATTTCTGGGTGTGGTTAATAATGTTTTTGCTAATGCTTTCTTGGAGAGTTTTATTTTAAATGTATTTCTCAGAAATCTTTATATGCTTTCCTGGTTAAAGAGGAAACTATTAACAACATATGTTTTACCAGAAGCTGTAGAATATCAGAATGTGAAGGCTAAGGTGTCTCACACACAGAATGTTTATGCACATTCTGTTGTTGAGAAGAGTTGACGAAGAGAGTAGGTTAGTCAGATTTTTGCATTTGTAATGGAGATCTCTGACAGAACTTAAGGCACACTAACTGAAACGATTTTTATGACTTGCAAGTACAGCAATAAGCTGTGTTATTCAGATATGAATTCAAACCTGAATTTCCCTCAGGATTTTGGTTGCATTTGTCAGGCAGGCTGTTAAGAAGACTCCAGAATGTGGTGTGCCACAAAATTGTACAACATCATTTTCTACCTATGATCCCATGCACGTCAATGTTCTGGACCAAGAGACAGAGAGCTTCAAGGTGGGAAGTGAAGTTATTTAGGCAAGATGGTAGTGAACCAGTATCCTGCTACATTCCAATCCTTACCTGAATTATGTTCCTGTTGAGAAGGCCCAAGCTTGATCTTACCAACCTAATTGTGGCCATTACATGTTCAATAAATGATGAAGTAACAGCCTCATCCCGCATTGGCTTGATATTATTTCAACCCTGGGAGATGTGAAGAAGTCAGCCCAAGCGACTGGTATACCAGTGCAGGCTGGTTTGAGGGGTGAGGTCCCTCCATCTGCTGTAATTTGAAAAACTGGGCCTAAGGCAGGATGTTTAATGCTGAAAGTTACCCTTTTACCCTCAGATCCAAATCCCAGTTTGCTTCTATCCATGATTCCGAATCCTTTCCAAATAGTATTAATCGTTCCTGTCAGTGGGAGGCTGGGGTATGTTGTCCTGGCAGCTGTCAAGTCCTTTACTGAGTTTGGGAGTGTTTCTAATTTAATTAAGCCTGTTGGTTTAATGCATGCTGAAGATGTGCCCAGCTTTGTCTGCTTCATTGGTCATGGGTTTTCTCCTGGAAACTCTCTCACTTTCAGGCTGAGTCCAAAAATAGGAAGATCTCTGCACAAGTCTCTATCGTTCCAGAGAAGTGTCAAGGTTATCAGTGGTGAAAGCCCCTGTCAGCTGTCACTGCCTTAGCCCTGCCTGGGCTGGGAAAGAGCGTCTTGGTCAAACATGAAAACTCTGCTTTATATCTCGAACTTCCATCCCAATTCCCCTGCCATGAACATAAGACTTGAGAACATGAAAGGTGTTTCAAAAAATTGAATTTTACCTGAAAATATTTCAAATTACATTGGTTTCACTTTGTTCAAGCATGAATCATCACTATTTGTTGAGAGATAGTAGGAACTGCAGATGCTGCAGAATCTGAGATAACAAGGTCTAGATCTGGATGAACACAGCAGGCCAAGCAGCATCAGAGGAGCAGGAAAGCT
>NW_025976349.1:0-7470 GCF_021869965.1 Rhincodon typus | reverse complement strand
GAAAACTGAACCATGGCCTTACAAATCTCTTCATTTTAAAAATCAGCTTCCTAATATACAATTGCTTTTTCTTTTTTAAAAGCACATTAAAGTTATTTTGGTGGTCACTCTACATACAATGGTACATGAGTATTAAGTTTAAAACCTAAACGGTTGGCATTATATTGCTTAAATTAATTGATGTAGCAATTAAAGTATATAATTTATGAGCTATTTCCAAACTCTGTATATAATGCACATTTTAGGACTACAGTTGGCATGCGGCAGTTTTTTGGAGGATGCTTCCTAGTTACCTTAAGAAGGTTCTATTATACACTTAACAACAATTCTGCATTCGCTTAAAAATATTATTGGAAATTTTGAACTCCAGTTGATCCTATGTTAGCCAATGTTGTTTATGTTTGTATCTTTATTTACTATTCTCTCCTATAAATCTACCATCATCTCCCACTCATCAGAGCCCCAACCCTTGACCCCACTGTCCTTGAAAACTCCAGCCCTCCCTCCAATCTCTCCTCTATAAGATCCTTAATTATTGCCCCTCCAAATCTTTGCTCGCTTTCCTGGAGCTTCATGTTTGAATCCCTCCAATCATGCTCCACTTGGCTCTGAGGAAGTCTCTCCTAGTCTGTGACAAGAGTAAACTTGTCTCGTTGTCCTTCTTGACCAGGTCTGCAATCCTTAATGTAGTTGGCCATACAATCCTTCTCCAACATCACTCCTTGTCCAGCTGGGTGAAACTGCATTTTCATCTATTAGGTATATAAACATCTCTTGCAGTGCCTTCTCTTCCTGCTCCTGGACCATTACCTCTGGTTGATCTCAGGGATCTGTCTCAGACCCTTCCTATTTCTTAAACTACATGTTGTCCCTCAACAACATCATCTGAAAATACAGTAATAGTTTTCACACATCCTTGATGACGCCCAATTCTGCCTCAGTATAACCTCACTTAACTCCTCCACTGTTGCCATACTATCAGAGTCCTAATGCAACATTCAGTACTGGAGAGGCAGTGACTTATGGCAGTTAAATCTTACGAAAACAGAAGTTGTTGTTTTTCATTGCTGCTCCAAATTCTATTTCCTAATTACTGATTCCATTCCTTTCTCTGGCAACTGTTTGAGAAATTTTGTCTGGATGCATCACAGTTTTGTATGGCAACTGCTCTGCTCAACATTGCAAGAAATTACAAAAAAATGTGGATGCAGCCCAGTCATTGAGAAATACAGCCTTGCTCCCATTGACTCCGTCTGCAATTTCTGCTGCCTCAAGAAAGCAGGCAACATAATCAAAGACCCCTCCCACCCCAGTTATACTCTTTTCCAACCTCTTCTGTGGGGCAGAAGATACAAAAGGTTGAAAACACATACCAACAGAGCAAAGAACAGCTTCTTCCCCACTGTTATCAGATTTATGAACCAACCTCTCATATATTAGAGTTGATCTTTCTAAGCACCTTCTCTGTACCCATAACATTATATCCTGAATTCTGTTCTATTAACCTGATATACTGATTTGGCTGTATAGCACACAAAACAATACTTTTCACTGTTTCTTGGTACGTGCGATAGTAATAAATCAAATCAAACCTTGGTATCATATTTCAACTTGTGTTGAGTTTTCAATCACACATCCACAATATTATTAAGACCATCTAGTTCCACCTCTAACATCACTCAAACTTTTCCCTGCCTCAGCTCATCTACTGCCAAAACATTAATTCTTGCCTTTATTACGAACTTGACTGTACCAACTGTTTGCTGACTTGTATTGGTTCCCAGTCGAGCAATAACTTGATTTTAAAATTTGCATCCTTGTTTTCAAATCCCACTATGGTCTTACCCCCTCTCTACCTGTAATCTTCTTGAGGCCCACAAATCCCTGTGATATCTGCATTTATCTACTTCAGACCTCTTGAGCATCCCCTGTCATTCTGTCACTGATGGCATGCCTTAAGGCGCCCATGTCCTGAGCCCTGGAATTCCTTCACTGAAACTTTTCATATCTCTACCTCTCTTTCTTCTTTTCAGATATCTCCTAAAACTTACCTCTTTGGTCACCTAAATATCACCTTATATGACTCCTGTGAAGCACGTTGTGACATTTCATTATGTTTAAATATGCCATATAATATAAATTGTTGCTTTAACGCTTGTAAAAAAATTAGAATTCAGAAGTGTGATTATTTGCTTATGTTTTTCATGTTTGTGCTTTGCACTGAATGCATTCCAGATTGCATTTTGAACAGCGTCTGTAAAAATTAGATGATTTTTCTGATTTTCCAAAATAAAGGAAACAATAACAAAAAAAGTAACATTTTGGAAAAGTTCTTCATTGAAAAGAATTGTACAAAAGTAAAGCCAAATTAATTTTGTGAAAAGGAATAATTACTGTGATGAACTAATTTATTTACTTAACACGTTTCTTAAATTTGGTTTTATATCTTCTATTCTTTGACATTTTATCAGATAGTGTGTGAGAGAATATGCACTTGGCATTCCCTGTCAAACTGGATCTATGCGGCCTGATTTTTATAAAGACCAAGTAATATCCAGCCACTGTGACTGCTTATCATGGATAAGCTTTTACAAAACCCCTAAAGAGAGATATGATCCTCTTGTTTTTTTCACACTGATTCCCTCATTTGTCTTGGCTTGTGCAGAAAATCTGTGCCAGGCATCTAACCCTGTTCCATCACAGAGTGAAGCAGATAACTTGTGCATCATAAAGTAATATTTTACAAATATTTATGGGTTTTAAGCCAGCCATAGTCAGGGACCTATGCTGGTGGCATTATTTCTGACAAAACTGATGTTCTGGTTTCTCTGAATCCATATGTAATTGATCAGGTAGTAAATAAGGCTGGATCCAGATCTGGCTATAATTTTTTTTTTGGCAGAATTCTGGTCCAGATGGTAATACAGTTTCCCTGCATTTTAAACATGGATTGTCAAATACTCAGAAATACGATCTAAACAAAATAGTTTTGAAGTCTTTTGGACAGAAGAACTGCTGAAGGAGAATAAACACATTTTGTCAATAGTTTATTGTCCACCATTGTTACTCATTTACAAGCTTCTGTATAAAAATCTAATCCATTCCTGAGTTATGATATTTTTATCACAATTAACTTACCACAAAATGATTGGCTTCCCAAGAAAATGCCACTGTTTGACCAGCACCTTATTGAGTGTTGCTGAACTAATCCATTAACAGGATGTGGGCACCACAGGTGAGGCCAGAATATATTATCTGTCACTATACAACTGAGCAGCTTGCAGGGCATTTGTAGGCATTTAAGAGTCAACTACATTGTTGTAGGTTTGGAGTAACATGTGGGCTAAACTGGGTAAGGGTTTCCTTCTCTCAAAGACATGAATGAATTAGATGGCTTTTAATGATGGTTGTTTCATTGCTATCATTACTAATTCTGTTGCAAATGTCATCAGTTAAATTTCCCAGCTGTCATGGTGGGATTTGAAAATGTGACTCCAGACCTTTAGTTCATGTCTCTGGATTGCTAGTGCAATAACATAATTGACTAAGCTACTGTGCCCCAGAACGATGGCTTAACTTAGTCCTTTTACTCCCCAGATGGTGATAATGTCATGTGGGTTTAGCTTAGTCAGCTCTGCAGATTACTTGAATTCACTGTAAAGTGTTCAGTGACATGTTTGGCCGTAAGTTGGTCTTAATATAAACAATCTTTTGTTAGCGTATTAAAAAAATTAAAAACAAGAATTGGCAATGCCCCCAGCAAGTTCAACATGTCTTCAGCAGACTGATGCTACTTTGGACTGGCATTCCCAACTACTGAGGTAAACAATTATTTTAGTTTCACAACGAATAAATCTGATTTATTATATCTGAAGCCATCCAAGCAATTAACTTCAGTGATCATACTCACAGCACACTTCTTAAAAGAACATGATTACAAAATGGTTATTAGTCAATAAAATGGAAATATAGTTGGGCAAAAAAATGGACAAGCAAATTTCATAGTGAATTATCTTGTTGGAAAAGGACCCTGAGGAACAAATCCATGATTATCAGATTGGCAACAGGAGCTGGCAGAATATGTAAAAATTGTTGAAATGTTCCTGCACAGAAGCAGGACATTTAGCCCATTGTGTCCATGCAAGTCAATGAAGACTTAATCTGCTTAATCCCACCTTTCAGCACTAGGTCCATAGACTCCTCAAATGACATTGAAGTGCTTTTTAAATGTCATGAGGATTTCTGTCTGTACCATCCTATACAGCATTAAGTTCCTAGTCCCTGTGGCCCTCTTCTGAGTGAAATGTTTCCTCCTCTCCCCTTAATCCTATTTTATCAACATTTTTCAGAGATGTTATGGTACACCTCTGGAGCAGACGGAACTTGAACTTGGATCTCCTAGCTCAGAGATAGAGACACTGCCACTGGACCACAAGCATCCCTCTAATCCTTTTAATAATTACTTTAAAACCATATCACCTGGTTTTTGACCCCTTTACTAAAGCAAAAGGCTCATTCCAACCTAGTCTATTCAGGCCCCTTATAAATTTATATAACTCTGTTAAGTAATCCCTTGGTTTCTGCTGTTCTGAGGAAAATAACCCCAATCAATCCAAACTTTCCTCAGAAATAGCCCAATCTTGTCATTATCCAAAGTCCAAAGTTATTACAACAGAAGTTGCTGGAAAAGCTCAGCGGGTCTGGCAGCATCTGTGAAGGAAAAAACAGAGTTAACATTTCAGGTCCAGTTCTGAGGAAGAGTCACCGGATCCGAAACATTAACTCTGATTCTTTCTTCACAGATGCTGTCAGACCCGCTGAGCTTTTCCAGCAAATTCTGTTTTTGTTCCTGATTTACAGCATCCGCAGTTCTTTCGGTTTTTGTCCAAAGGTATTATCTGCCCTCTTGATCAAGATGGATCTTATGTTGTACGAGTTTTTAAAATATATTGGATGTAAAGTTGTTTTGAGGACCTCAGAAACATTATTGACAAAGATGTCATAAGCGTCTGAGGTCTTAAAGCCCAAATGAAGAATCAGTTGCTATCTTAACTTGCTTCTGCATCTAATTTCTGATGATTATAGTTATCATCTGGGTAAATGGAAATTTGTGAAGGTTTAAGAAACCTTATTCAGGGCTTGTGGGCTTCGTTGGCTGGGCCAGCATTTATTGTCCATTCATAATTGCCCTCGAAAAGTTGATGTGAGCTGTCTCCTTGAACTGCTGCAGTCCATTTGGTGCAGTTAGAGCCACAATGCTGTTGGTGTAGTGTTAGAGCATTTTGAACTCGCAAAACTGAAAGAACAATGGTATATTTCCAAATCAGGATAACAAGTGGCTTAGAGAGAACTTGCAGCTAGTAGTGTACCCATGTATCTGCTGCCTTTGCTTTTCCAGATGGAAGTGTTTGTGTGTTTGGGAGATGCTGTCTAAGGAGTCTTAGTGAATTTCTGTGATCTATCTTGTAGATGGTACACGCTGCTGCTACCAAGAACTGGGGAAAAAGGGAATGAATGCTTGTGGATGTTGACTGACTGCTTTGTCTTGGATGGTGTTGAGCATCTTGGGTCTTGAACTCATCCAAGAAGTGGGGAGTATTCCATCACACTCCTGATTTATGTCTTGTAGATGGGTAGGTAGGCTTTGGTGAGTCAAGAGGCAAGTCACTCGCTGTAAGATTCCTAGTATTAATATGACTGGTCCCGTTCAGTTTCTGGTCAATGGTAACATGATGCCTATTTATAAGTGTTTATATTTGCAATGACATTATAAACTTTAATAATGTGTGACATTGAAGCGTGAGGAATCTTTCAATAATGAATCATGTAGAGAATGAAATCAAAGATAACAGGAAATCATTAGTTATAGTTTGATGTTTATGTTAGTGAATTTAAATAATGTAGTATTTTTCTTCACTTTTTAATTCTCTTGTTTTTTTTATTCTAATGCCATTTTACGTGCATTTGAATCTTATTCTGCCTGGAATTCTTTACCTTGTTGAAAATATGAGAGCTTAGCTGCTGAATATTAAATAAGGTGTCCTTATAATAATATTCATGATTTAATCATCATTTTAGGCAATGCGTGATCCATTTATAGTTTCATTTGAGACTAATAGTGATATGGGCAGTGGCCAAGGTACAAATTCCATACATAAATACAACCATTTGCAACTCAGGTGCTGCATGGAATAGCAACTTTTAAAACCTTCAGGACATCCTAATCCCTGAGGTGGAAAAACTACAAGACATCCACTTAGATTGGTAACTTCACTGTAGGCATTCACAAATTCCTAGCATTAATTATCTAACCTGACAGTGGCTTGCAGTGATTTTCGTGATGTCCTGTGTGGGTTCTCAAACTTAGCAGCCGATTTTAGTTTAAAACTGAGCATAAGCAGAGTGTTTTTGGCACCTTCTTCCCAGAACAATGTTTGAAACGTGAAAGAAATTAATTTCTGCATATCCTTAAAAGCTTCTAATTGTTGGGCATTAATTTAGAATGGCAATAACAGATGTTGTCGATGAAATGTTATAATTGTTTTTTATTTTTAACCATGGGGTAGAACAAATTTTGATTGCAGCATTAGGCTACAGCAGGTGACCAAGTAAACAGAAACATGATATAAATAAGGATCTGGTAATCCTGACCCTCCTTTAAACTGCTGATGTCTAACATATTCATTTGCATTTTGAAGTTTTTGTTATCCCAGGTTTTAAAAATGTGTGAAGGACTTTCTTATTTGGTTAAATAAGTCACCTATCAATTCTAGCATTTGAGTGATTAATGGGATTACAGAAGTGAATCAAACAATCCCTCTTCCGTACCTACACCGGCCCCAAACCCCACCTCTTCCTCCGTTACATTGATGACTGTATCGGCGCCGCCTCGTGCTCCCACGAGGAGCTCGAACAGTTCATACACTTCACTAACACCTTCCACCCCAACCTTAAGTTTACCTGGACCATCTCTAACACCCCTCTCCCCTTCCTGGACCTCTCTGTCTCCATATCGGGCAACCACCTCGAAACCGATATTCATTTCAAGCCCACCGACTCCCACAGCTACCTAGAATACTCCTCCTCCCACCCACCTTCCTGCAAAAATGCTATCCCCTATTCCCAATTCCTTCGCCTCCGCCGCATCTGCTCCCAGGATGAGGCATTCCACTCCCGTACATCTCAGTTGTCCTCGTTTTTCAAGGACTGTAACTTCCCCTCCTCGGTGGTCGAGAACGCCCTCAACCGTGTCTCCCACATCTCCCGCACCTCATCCCTCACACCCCGTCCACGCAATAAAAACCAAAAAAGAATCCCCCTCGTCCTCACGTACCACCCCACCAACCTCCGGATCCAACGCATCATCCTCCGACACTTCCGCCATCTGCAATCCGACCCCACCACCAAAGACATCTTTCCCTCCCCACCTTTATCTGCTTTCCGGAGGGACAACTCTCTCCGTGACTCCCT
>NW_025976348.1:0-7470 GCF_021869965.1 Rhincodon typus | reverse complement strand
ATTCTAGCCCTTCATTAATCAGGTTACCTCGTAAGTGCTCCCTTTCGTGGCCTGACAAACTCCAGGGTATCAAAATGTTGCTGGCAGTATGACCCATCTCCACCTTCTGACGGGCAATCAATACTGGCCTTACCAGTGACACCTGCATCCTCAGAATGAACACCTTTCAAAATAAAACTCAAATTAAACTCTTAATTTAAATAGAATGTCATATTGTTTGCTAAATGTTGACAACGTCATGTCTTTTTTTGCATTAACAATTGAACTTACCAATAATTTGACTATAAAAATGTAAGGCTTTAGTTCTTCAAAGTCTAAATACCAGGTAATTTGAATTCAGCAAATTTGAATTACAAGAATGCACTAACAATTGTTATTAAATCCTAATTTTGTATGACATTGCGAGCATTACTAAAGGAGACATCACGGAGAAATCTATAACCAGTGACTTGTTCTCATCATTTAGCAGCAGTTGAAAGGAAACACATAGATCACTGTCTGGTTAATGTGTCTTGTATCAATTGAACTTCCACTCAGTTTCAGAACCTGCCCGACTTTGTTATCCTTTATTGGCAGACCCAGCTGTTACAGGGAAAGCCCAAACCATTCATCTTATTAGTGGGTCTGTAATTAGTAGAATGAACATGGTAGTATGCACCCCTTGTTTGATAGCTGGTGCAGTCTATAGATCACGCTGTTGACACTGACTGTGCTGCCTGGAGGGCACATGGGTGTATGAAAGCATTGATATTGCTAATAACTTTATTAGTTTGCAGTGCTCATGTCTGGCACACATTTGTATTTGTTGATTATATTATGCGACATTAAGCAAGATATGCTGAGCAATATGCGGTGGCTCCTGGTAATTTTTCCTGGGCTTAAGGTCTTGGTGCTTGTGATAATGCATTTACTGATCTTACCCTTCATGTAATTATCAGACATCCACAGGCAGGATTTGTTGGCCAGCTCATTGGCGTTTTCAAAGCCTAGGGACTCAAATCTAAAACTGATTTTAATTGGGGCAACTTGCAACCTCTTCTGAATTGAGGGATGGGTTGAACTGGGGCCTAATTTGTCAGAAGACATGCTGTTAAACTTAAGTGGAAGGGGCATAAATCTCGCAAAATCTCGATGCATTTAGTTTGTGGAAGTTCTTCAAAACTATACGCAGCCTCACACATTTTATAAGCTCCTTAGTGTCCCTCTCCCTTTGCTCCATTATTGGTGGCAGAGCCTCATTTAGTCATGGTCCCACACCCTGAAATTCCATTCATTTAACTGTTTACCTTGCTAAAGCACTTTCCGGTTTCAGATGTTTCACATTGCCTATCCACTCAAGGCTACCCTCACTGGGCAGTTTTCAGACTCCTCCCAGCTCGGTCTCCTTTGCAATTCCTTCTCCCTTTGTGTGGAGTGTGCACATTCTCCCTCTGTCTGCGTGGGTGCTCTGGTGTCCTCCCACAGTCCAAAGATGTGCAAGTTAGGTGGATTAGCCATGCTAAATTGCCCCATAGTGTCCAGCGATGCGTAGGCTAGGTGGATTAGCCACGGTCAATGTGCGGTTACGGGGATAGGGTGGGGTTCTGGGTCAGGGTGGGATGCTTTTTCAGAGGTTTGTGAAGGTGATAGCCTAATGGTATTATCGCTGGACTGTTAATCCAGAGACCCAGATAATGTTCTGGGTGACCCAGGTTCAAATCCCACCACAGCAGATGGTGGAATTGGTATTCAATAAAATATCTGGAATTAAGAACCTAATGATGACCATGAATCCATTGTCGATTGTTGGGGAAAAGCCCATCTGGTTCACTAATGCTCTTTAGGGAAGGAAAATCTGCCATCCTTACCTGGTCTGGCCTTCATTTGACTCCAGACCCACAGCAATGTTGTTGACTCTTAACTGCCCTCTGGACAATTGGGGATGGGTAATAAATGCTGCCTGGTCAGCGACACCCTCATTCCGTGAATGAATAAAGGAAAAAAAACCTGATGGACTGAATGTGATTCTAAATAATATTGATTATGTTACTGTATGAAGGGTGTTTTATAAGTGTACATTGTTGATCCCCTAAGAAATTAGGCAAAACAGCAGAATATTCATTCATTATCACATCTTCCAATATATAAATGGGTCTCTGGAGAGACTTATACATCCAGCACCTCCAATGGTATTTTTCACATACAAGATATTGTAGATATCCAGATAATGGAGCCTGACCATCTGTAGCAGGAGTTTTATGTTAGTTTACAATGGGTTACTGATCTCTTCTAAATATTTATTAAATATTGGAAGCAGTGCATCTAGGAAGCAGAGATATCAGAGCCCAGGTATTGCACCTCCATACAGGAGCATGAACTTCCAAGCTCTTTTCATGTTCCCTCACCTTGTCAAGCAACCTTGAACCTCCAACTTTATCTGAGTCTCCATTCACTGAGCAGTTAAACTTTGCGGCTTTCAGTTGGAGACTGCTCCATCCTTAATGCGATAATTCAGTGTTTTAATGTATTACTGTTCTCTTCCTCTTGAAGCTGCACATGCTCTGATGCACCGCAAACAAGGCCACTGGGATCCATTAGCAATAATCCATCAAGGTTTTGAAACATGCTGTTTAATAAGTGAAACTTCTCATTTTCCAATCTGTTTTACAGGTTCATGAGAACAGCAGGGACAGTGGTCAGTGCAGTAACATGGCAACAGTAGGTATTTAACCTTTGATAATATTCATTTATTGTTATTTGGACAAGTGCCTTACTGTGATCGTGCTTTTCAGAACCAAGGCAAAACCTTTCTCTGCTTATATCTAACATAAAATCTTTATAATCTAATGTAAAGTCTTTATATCGAATGCAAAATCTTTATATCTAATGTAAAAATCTCTTGTGGGAATGAAACAACTCAGTCAGAAAAATGTCTTCCAGACTGCATTCATCCTGTCCTTTAATATTTTGGGTTTGATTGGAGAGGTGAATTCTGACAGAGGGTTGTTATATAAGTGTGATGAGATTTTTGTCCCCAGAGTTATCAAGTTGGGTATAAGTAAGCTGCAGGGTAAATTTCTTGCATCTTTACATTAATGTTTATCTAAGCAGATCTAACGTTAATATCAATAGTTTTTATTCAATATGGGAGTTTTCTCACTACTTGATGCAGGATTATTCTGGCAAATATTCATGTGTTACTGAATGTCTCTAATGTGATGATTTTTAATGTGCCTCAGCCAGTGTATATTTTGTTACATTCACTGCTTCTTTCAGCTGTGGTGTTTAACATGGAGGAGCTCTGATTCATGAGCTGAGGACAGATGGATAGTTGTTGGTGGTTTCCTGCTCCATGTTTTAGCTGAAACGGTGGATCTAGAGTCACCATTGAGGACTCCTGGACAACTCACTCAGAACTGAAGTAGGATAGATCAGGGTACTTTCTGGATTTCATGAAGTTAAATATACAGGATGTTTAAAGAGACCTAGGGGTTCAGGTGTGTAGATTAAAATATCATGAACAGGTGCAGAAAATAAGCAAGAAAGCTAATGGAATGGTGGGAGATAGTAGGAACTGCAGATGCTGGAGAATCTGAGATAACAAGATGTGGGGCTAGATGAACACAGCAGGCCAGGCAACATCAGAGGAGCAGGAAAGCTGCCGTTTCGGGTCAGGACCTGCCTCCCCCTCTCTCTATTTATTTCAGAGGCCCTTCCCCTCCCCCATTTCTGAATAAGGGTCCAGACCGGAAATGTCAGCTTTCCAGCTCCTCTGATGCTACCTGGCCTGCTGTGTTCATCCAGCTCTACACCTTGTTACCGAATGGAATGCTGGCCTTTTTATCTAGAGGACTGGAGTATGAGGACGCAGAAATTATGCTGAAGCTATGCAAACCCTGGTGAGACCCCACTTGGAGTACTGAGCACAGACCTGGGCACCACACCTTAGGAAGGATATACTGGCCGTACAGGGAATCCAATGTAGGTTTACAAGAATGATACCTAGACTTTAGGGGTTAAGCTATGAGGAGAGATTATACAAATTTGGACTGTTCTCTCTAGAATTTAGAAGGTTAAGGGGTAATCTGATTGAAATCTTCAAGATATTAACAGGAAAAGACAAGGTACGGAAAGATAAACTGGTGGGGGATTCTAGAAACAGGGTCATAGTCTGAGAATTATGGCCAGACCGTTCAAGAAAAATGCTAGGAAGCACTTCTACACACAAAGGGATGGTAGAGGCTTGGAACTGTCTTCCACAATGGCAAGTGGATGCTGGATCAGTTGTTAATTTTAAACCTGAAGTAGACAATTTTTTGCTGAGCAAATGTAGTAAAGGATATAGTACATGGAGTTAGGCCACAGATCAGCCATGATCTTATTGAGTGGCAGAACAGGCTTGAGGGGCTGAATGGCCGTCTCCTGATGTATGAGAGCTCTCCCAATTTTCTCCCCAAACTCCAGATGCTAATGAGCAGAGATAACTGGCAACTTTTGCCATTGCCATTTCTGGCACCTAGGTCAATGCCAGGTGATCTGTGAAATTCTCATGGCATTACTATGGTGCAGAAGGAGGCCTACACTAGCCTCTGTTATTCAGTCTCGCTCTACAATCTAGTGCCAATCTCCTGTCTTTTCCCCATATCCCTGCACGTCATTTCTATCCAAATAACCAACCAATGCCCCCCTTGAATGAATCTGCCTCCAGCACATTACCAGCCAATGCAGTCCAGATCCTGTGTGAGAAAACCTTCTCTCATATCACCTACGCTTCGATCGCACATCACTTTAAATTTATGCCCCCTTGCCTTTGCTTCTTTGACCAGCAGAAACAGCTTCACCGTATCTACTCTAGCCTCCTCATGAGTTTGACAACCTCAATCAGATCTCCTCTCAGCCATCTTCTTATTAGAGGGAACATTCCCAACCTGTTTAACCTATCCTTAAATCGAGAACTAGTTTGGTAAATCACTTCTGCACTCTTTCCAATGCATTTGATTCTTTTTGACAACGTGGTGCCCACAACTGTACACTGTTCTCCAGCTGAGGTCAAACAAGTGTCTTGTACAAGTCCAACATCATCTCCTTGTTCTCGTTCTCCTATATCCAACTTACCAGCCCTTAGGCAGTTTTATAACCTGAGTTGCTATGCTTGATCATTCCAGTGAATGTAAAAGTCACATTGCTGTCGATCTGGAGGTAACTGTAGGCTAGATAGGGAAAGGACAGCAGATCACCTTCTCAAAGGGCACCAATTAACCAAATTAGTTTTAATCTAGTAGTTTAACGAACTTTATGATAATTTGATTTTTATTTCAGATTCTTATTTAATTACGTGAACATAACTTTCTCAGCAGCTATGGTGTGATTTGGACTCAATCTGCAGAGCATTAGCCGAAGCAGCTACTAATCCAGTAACATTGTCACTATTCCAGCATCCACCTACACCATGTAGACTGAAGTGGCTCAAGGAAGCAGTGTCCCATTACCTTTTCAAAACCAATCAGGGATGAACAACAAATGTTGGCCTACCCACTAATGCTCAGTCCTGTGAATCAATTAAAAAATGTTTTCTGTATCTCAGAACCTAACAGATTACACGTTGCTGTCAAGTTTGTGGTCACTGTGCTTTCAACTAAAAATTATTATTTGCACAGCGTCAGATATTTGATTTGATTTATTGCAGTCACACGTACCTACGCACAGTGAAAAGCAGTGTTTTGCGAGCAGTGCAGGCAGATCATAGCAAACAAGGGCATACGGATCATAGGGTGCTTAGACAGAGCGAGGCAAACAGGGCTACACTGCACAGGAGGAGCGCAAAGCGAGATCAACATTATTTGAAGTTAGAGAAGTCCATTCATCAGTCTAATAACGGCAGGGAAGAAGCTGTTCTTTAACCTGCTGGTGCGTGCGTTCAAGCTTCTGTATCTTCGGCCTGGCAGGAAAGATCATTACCGGGGTGGGAGGGGCCGTTGATGATGTTGGCAGCCTTTTCACAGCAACAAGAAGTGTAAATGGAGTCCATGGATGAGACATAACAAGGTGTAGAGCTGGATGAACACAGCAGGCCAAGCAGCATCAGAGGAGCAGGAAGGCTGATGTTTCGGGCCTACACCCTTCTTAAGGGTCTAGGCCTGAAACGCCAGCCTTCCTGCTCCTCTGATGCTGCTTAGCCTGCTGTGTTCATCCAGCTCTACACCTTGTTATCTCAGATTCTCCAGCATCTGCAGTTCCTACTATCCATGGATGAGATGTTGGCTTGCGGGATGGTCTGGGCTCTGTACACAACTTTCTGTAGTTTCTTGTGGTCCTGGGCACAGCAGTTGCTGTATCAGGCCATTACGCATGGTCTCTTATGGGACAATCACAACATTTGTTTTAAAACTCAAAGTTAATATTTGTTGAATATTTTAAGGGGGAATGAAAGATACCAGCACGGCTTGGTGCCAAAAGAGAAATGTCAATCCAACGTTTGAGTTTAATATCTTTCAGTCATCACGAAGGGATAGAATAATTTATGATGTTCCTGGAGAACATTTGAAAGTAAAGTAAAAATTATTCCTGCTGCATGAATTACTTGCATTGAGATAATGTTATGCACTCAGATATATAACCTAGTGTTCCCTCCCGATCAGCGTTGTGGATATAACTCAAGAGGCAGCTCCCCACCACCTTCTCAAGGGCAGTTAGGGATAAGCAATAAATATCAGCCTTGCTAATGATTCTTACACACTGAAAATGAATTTTTTTAATGCCATATTTCATCATTGGCTCATTCAGTTTGGAAATCAATTTAAATCTAACCGAATCAAATAGTTCCATGAATCCAGTAATTTGCATAAATCTGAAATTAAAACAGAATTTTTTTTATTTATATGTTCACTTTTGGGATGTGGGTGTTGCCGACTGTCCCAGCATTTATTGCCCATCCCTAGTTGCCCTTGAGAAGGTGGTGGTGAACTGCCTTCTTGAACTGCTGCAGTCTATATGGTGTAGGCAGACCCACAGTGCCCTGAGGGAGAGAATTCCAGGATTTTGACCCAATGACAATGAAGGAATGGCGACATATTTCCAAGTCAGGATGGTGAGTGGCTTGGAGGGGAACTTGCAGCGGGTGCTTTGGAAGGTGCTGACTAAGAAGCCTTGCTGAGTTACTGCAGTGCGTCTTGTAGATGTTACACACTGCTGCTACTGAGCATTGGTGATGAAGGGAGTGAATATTGAAAGTGGTGGATGAGGTTCCACTTCAGTGGTAACATCAGGGTACCCAGGAAGAAGGTCTAGAGATGTAAGCTCTACAGTGGAGCAAGGACCAAGCCTTTAGAGGAAGGCCAGTCAATACCTTGAGCCTTTTATTGTACAACCAGCTCACATGTTACTAGCCGAGACAACAAGGTGTAGGGCTGGATGAACACAGCAGGCCAAGCAGCATCATAGGAGCAGAGAGGCTGACGTTTCTGATGAAGGGTCTAGGCCCGAAACGTCAGC
>NW_025976347.1:0-7471 GCF_021869965.1 Rhincodon typus | reverse complement strand
TCTCTCCCTATTTATTTCAGAACCCCCTTCCCCTCCCCCATTTCTGATGAAGGGTCTAGGCCCGAAACGTCAGCCTTTCTGCTCCTATGATGCTGCTTGGCCTGCTGTGTTCATCCAGCTCTACACCTTGTTGTCTCGGATTCTCCAGCATCTGCAGTTCCTACTATCTCTCACTTAACATGACCTCTCATTGTTAGTTCCAACAATCTGACTGAGAAAAAAGTTTGGTCAATCTGTTAAAATTTGAGGATTGTTTTAGCCTTTATCTCCTCATTCACATACTTTATTAGTGTGCATTCATTAAAACAATTCTACAGTGATGGCTGTTTCTTTTCTCTATGGCTGGCTAACATTAGTGATCAGAAGTTAGGGCAGGACATCCATGGAGTCTGCTGGTATCCACAATTAAGCATCGACAATGAGCTAAATTGGGCCTTGAAGTACATAACTATACATGTGAGACCTCAAGTACAGTGAGTGCTTTAAAAAAGGCAGGGTAATTCACAAGTGCAAAACAAACAGGTTGTGGGATGGCTGTAAAACTTATTGACTGAACTGCAGCCAATTTATTTTGGAAACTTATACACAAATCTGAGTTAACAAGGTGTAGAGCTGGATGAACACAGCAGGCCAAGCAGCATCAGAGGAGCAGGAAGGCTGACGTTTCAGGCCTAGACCCTTCTTCACAAATCTGAGTATTGCTTTTGTAATTGTGCGATGAAAGGTGATAAATATTGGAGACATTGCCACTACAATGAAGACAGGACAAGAATTGCAGCATTGTATTGTAGACAAGTCACCTTGTGTCCCTTTTTATTTGAATGCTTTTAGTTCTTTTTGGTCCTTTTTGATTACATCTGTCATCAAATATTTTCCCATGTTAGTACTTTTGGTTGGTCAGTCTTTTTCCAATTAAAAAAATCAAACTCTGTTTTATTAAAGCAGTCTTTCTGCCTTTTTCTTTTCTGGTGTCTCCACATCAAACTTCAACAGGTTAGTAGGATAAATGATATTCGCCCTGTTGTAGTGAAACTATTGGTCCCTTCTGTCAGTTGCGTTAAATTGGATAGGGGCATACAGTTTAAAAACGGGGAAAAGGCAAATTAGCATAGAATTGACAATACAGTGGAAAATCACATTATGTCAGCACTTTCCAGTAGTGTTTCTAATGGTCATTTTAGAAGGGGTAATAAGAGAGCATGTATTGTTTAATTGGAGAAAAATGACAGGAAGCTGCAAAAGAAAGGATCTTCAGGATACTTGTGCATGAAACACAAAGCTCGCACGTGGGTGCAGCAGGTAATCAGGAAGGCTAATAGAATGTTTAGTTTGAAAAGTTTGGACTACAAGAGTTGGGAAGTCATACTGCAACTGTACGAGGTGCTGGTGAGACCGTGTCTGAAATACTGTGAGCAGTCTTGTACCCCTTATTTAAGGAAAGCTACTATTTTAATGGAGGCAGTAGAGAGAAGGTTCACGAGGATGACCCCTGGTATGAGGGGTTCACGGAATCCCTATGATGTGGAAACAGGCCCTTCGGCCCAACAAGTCCACACCACCCCTCCCCATAACCCAGCTAACCTACACATCCCTGAACGCCATGGGCAATTTAGCATGGCCAATCCACCTTGCCTGCACATCTTTGGACTGTGGGAGAATGTGCAAACTCCACACAGACAGTCGTCAGAGAGTGGAATCGAACCTGGGTCCCTAGCGCTGTGAGGCAGCAGTGCGAACCACTGAGCCACCGTGCCGGTTATCTTATGAGCAAAGGCTAATCAGGTAAGGACTGTACTCACTGGAGTTTAGAAGAATGAGAGGCGATGTCATTAGTACATGTAGGATTTTTAAGGGGTTTGAGAGGGTAAATGCTGAGGGTCGAAAAAATCCAAAGAACTGCAGATGTTGCAAATCTGAAACAAAAACAGAAATTACTGGAGAATTTTGCAGGTCTGGCAGCATCTGTGGAGAGAAAGCAGAGATGAACCTCTGGTTCAGTATGCTTCCTCAGAACTAATTATAGCTAGGAAAACGTTGGTATATATGCTGAAGATGGGGTGGGGGAGGGAGAGGAGTAAACAATAGGTGGAGATGGAGCTCAGTGGACAGAACAGCAATTGAGCAAAGGAATGGATAATGGTCAACTGAGAGAATCAATAGCTGCTAATGGGGACTATTAGTAGCTGACAATGTGTTGCTTGTGGCATTAGCCCATGTGATGACTGGGCATGATGTGTAGGGGTTGGGGTAAGGACATGAAAGAAGGTACTGAGGCCTTAAAATTATTGAACTCTATATTGAGTCCAGAAAGCTGCAGGGTCCCAAGTGGAAAGTGAGGTGCTGTTATTCCAGCTTGCGCTGAGCTTCGCTGGAGTACTGCAGCAAGCCTGTGGCAGAGATGTTGGCTACATGTTGGTGGTGCAAGGCAACCAGAAGCTCGGAGTCATACTGGGGGACAGAACATATGTGTTCTGCCAAGCGGTTGCCTAGTCTGCATCTCACCTCTGTAGTGTAGAGTAGACCACATTGTGAGCAGCGAATACAGTAGACTGGATTTAGTGAAATGCAGGTAAATTGCTTCTTCAGCTGGATGGTGTGTCTGGGACCTTGGCTGGTGAGGAAGAAGGAAGTAAATAGACAGGTGTTACACCTGCGATGGCATGAGAAGGTGCCATAGGGGTGTGGCGAACCATTGGAAGTGAAGGAGGAATGAACCAGGGTCACCCGGAACCAACAATCCCTTTGGAAGGCCGACAAAGGAGGGGAGGTGAATATGCTGAAAGGATGTTTCCCTTCATAGGAGAGTCTTAGGCTGGAGGGCTTAGTCACAGAATGAAGGGGTGCACTTTGAAGACTGAGATGAGGAGATATTTCTTCTCTAAGGATTGAGAGTCTTTGGGACTCCTTGTCACGGAGTTTTGTAGTGCAGGGTCTTTGACTATGTTAAATGCTGAGATAGACAGACAGACGGACACTTAATTAGTAAAGGAATCAGGATTACAGGGAAAATACAACAATGTGAACAAGAGGAATGTTGGATCAACCACTATCTTGTTGAATGGTGGAGCAGGCTCAAGAGCCAAATGGCCTACTTCTGTTTCTAATTCTTATGGTCTTGTATTTCAAGTTTGGAAGTTCTGTAAATAAGCTTGGTGAACATTGTTGTTTAGAGATTCATGTGAACTAACTTAATCACTATCATCTGATTGCATAAGATAGCAGCAACTTTTGGGAAATAGTTATGCAAGGAAATATACAAGAAATGGCAGGACTGTTCAGAGCATTGATATGAAGAAGGATTTTGGAGTGCAACTCTATAGCTCCCTGAAAAGAAGGCATAGAGCGTGCTTGCCATTGTTGGTCGGGGCATTGAGTATAAAAGGTGGCAACTAAATAAAAACCAAAAGAACTACGGATGCTGTAAATTAGGAACAAAAACAAAGTTGCTGGAAAAGCCCAGCAGGTCAGGCAGCATCTGTGAAGGGAAAAACAGAGTTAACGTTTCGGGTATGGGAGATTGGGCAAACTTGAATTGTTTTTGCCAGAGTGTCAGACGCTGGGGTGGGGGGGTGACTTGATAGAAGTACATAAAATTATGAGCGACATGGATAGTTGGAGTCTTTCTCCTCGGGCTGAAATGTCAAATTGTATGGAGCATACGTTTAAGGTGAGTAGGGAAAGTTTAAAAGAGGTGTGCCATGCAAGCTCTTTTTACAAAGGATAGTAGATGTCTGGAATGTGCTGCCAGACAGGGAGAAGCAGATACAATAACAACATTTTAAGAGGTATTTAGGCAGACATATGAGCAGGCAGTGAATAGAGGGATATGAACCATTTACTGGCAGAGGGGATTAGACGTGACATCATGGTTCGCACAGACATGGTGGTCCAAAGGGCCTGTTCCTGTGCTATGCTGTTCTATGTTTAATGAAATTGTAATGTAAAGCGATAAAACCCATTATGACTGTTGTCTAGGGTTTTAATTTCTATCGACATAACCAATGCAATGTTTTTTTTTGACCAAAGAAAAGGAAAATGTAAATGCACACCTGTTAAGTTAGCTTTTGTTAAAGAGAAGAGATGGCAGGGTAGAGTTTCCATTTGGGTGCAGACAAGAAATTGGACCTGAAATGTGCTCAAAATTGCACTGGCGAGGTTAAAGTTCATTTCTATTATCACCTATGCCAATGTATTGTTTTGTTTGTTTTTAAGAAATATTCTGTGATCTGTTTTAGAGTGGTGACCTGGCAGAATGTTACTAATGTAGTGAAAATGGGTTCATCACCCAATATAAGTATTTTTAATCTGAGTTTACCAAAGGAACCTGATTTGCATTGCGGAAGATGACTCATAGAAGCTACATATTTTTGATAAATGTGCCTTCTAGTGGCTGTGAATATTAACACAATTTGAAGGGCAATCTTACACTAGCATATTCAACAAAATCTCTCAATTTTGACATGGGCTGAGTGGGACAGCTTGAACTAATGTAACAAAAAATCATGTCATTAAGAAACAAAACTGTTTCTACTGCTTTGATCAATAAAGTAAGTTCTAAAATGACATTTTAATCTCCTCTAGACTGATGTTGACTTTAATATTCTGCTTTCAATAAAATGCACATTTGTACAAAGAACAACATAGCACAGGAACAGACCCTCCAGCCTTCCAAGCCTGCGCCAACACTTTTTACCCTTCCATATTAAAACTGTCTTCAGTATCCCTCTGTTCCCTTCCTGTTCATGTATTCTTCCGGATGCTTCTTAAATACCACTATTGCACCTGATTCCATCACCACCTCTGGCAGTGCATTTCAGGCACACACCACCCTTTGTATGAAAAATGTGCCTTGCACATCTCTTTTGAGCTTGCCCCTTGAACCTGTGTCCCCTAGTAATTGACCCCCACCACCCTGGGAAAAGCCTCATACTTTTCACTCTATCCATGCCATTCACAGTCTTGTAAACTTCTGTGATTTTGTCTCCAAGCTTATCACCAGTGAGAGCAGAAACTTCTGCCCAGGGTGGGGTAAGGTCATGGAGGTATACGTAACCCTAACAAGGATGTGGATTTTGAATCAAGATACTGCACAACTGGGAACAAATGTAAGCCAGTGAGCACAGAGATGCTAGGCAAGAAGGATTTGTTAGAAATTAAAACAGAAATTTTGGTGACCTCAAGTTTGCAGACAGCAGAATGTGAGAGGCAGCCAAGAGTGTGTTTGACAATCGAGTTTAATGAAAGCATGAATGAAACTTTCAGCAGCAAATGAGCAGAGCCAGGAGCCACGTTGGAAATTGTTATAGAGGTGGCAACAGAGATAGCCTAAGTATGAAGCCTGAGACTCACCTTGGGCTTAAAGGTAGCACCAAAGCTGTGGCCACATGGGCTTAATCTCAGACTGTTGTCACTGAGCAGGATGGAGTCCATTTCTTGGGATTGTAGTTTGCAGTGGGATCCAAGAACAATGGGTTTAGTCTTCTTGATATATAATGTATCCAGAACTGGATGTCAGATTAGCAATCTGATAATTTAACAAGAGTGGAGGAGGAAAGAGAAGCGGTGGTGAGAAATGTATTGTCAGCATTGTACATTTGAATGTCTTTATTCAGAGGCGTTATGTAGATGAAAAATAGGAAGAGGCTAGGTTTAGATCTTTCAGCCACTGCAGAAGTAGCGATGCAAGATCAGGATGGAAAGTCATTGTGAGTGATTCTCTGTTTATGATTAGATAAGAATGGAACCAGGTGAGTGTAGTCCCACCCAACTGGGAGTCTGTGGAGAGGCATTGCAGGAGGATGGTGTAATCAAAAAGGTCGCAATGGAAAATAAAGGAAAGTTTACCTTTGCCATGGTGTAATAGGATGACATCTGAAGTTTAAGATGGGCCTCGGTCAAATTGTTTCACATTTAGATGGAGTGTAGGTCATGATGACGAAAGTATTTTTCACCTTGAATGGTTGCCATCAACTGCTGACTTGAATGTCTGCAATCGCTGCTGAATATAAAGAACCTGTCCTATGGAAACCAACATAAATAACACCAATCCTCTTTTCTTTTCTCTTCCTGACCCCATGATTTCCCCCTTTCTCTTCCTTGTTCCATTCCTCCTCTTCATTTTCCACTTTACTTCCATCCGTTGGCCTTTTTCTCTCCATTCCCCATTGGCAGATTGAAACCACATTGTATCATGAGAATATAAAGCATGGTCTGAATTATATTTTCTTATTCTATTTGTCTGCCCTTGGCCACTCCCAAACTCTGTATCACTGGCTTATTTAATCTCCAGAAAGCGCACTGCACGTTTTCTGAGAAAATAACTGGTAGGAATTTGAAACCGAGAAAACAATGGAATGTCACAAGTTATTCCTGACAGCTTTGCCTGTAGTTAGAATCAAATTGCTCTTTATTGTATTGACTATTTTGAAGAGAAGTTACCTTCTGTCGCACAGTTCCTTCACTATTTATTTTCTTACAATCTATGGCTATGGTTACCTTCAGAATTCAAACCAATACCAGGAAAAGCTGGTTTGGCATAATTTATAATTAGGGCTACCCTGTGACAATGAAGTAGGCTGCTTGATTAACCCCCTGGGCATGACTGCTTTGTTATTAAGTGCATTCTATGCCAATCTCCCATTGTGTTGAGTAGTCTAGATCCATTGCTGTTGTAAGATTTAGTAGGGTTACAGGATGGAGCAACAATAGGACCAGGAATGAAATTGGTGGAAGAAAACAGAAAGCTATGAAAACAGGGAAGGGGAAGAGGGGAGTGGTGCACGGATAAGGAGGTGAATAAAAACGGTATTTCAGTTTCCAAGACTGACCAAGTGGCTCTTGATACAGTCCCACCGATTTTCAAAAAGCCTGATTTTTAAAAAAATTTTAGAAGAAAGGCAAATTTTCTAACATTGTAATGTTCCAATGATTCACAAACATGCGCAGGTCATGGTTTTATTATTTATTCAGTCATATAAAATACATTCCCCTCTGATTTCACAAACACTGAGAGTTTCAAACTTTTCAAGTTTGCAGAGGGAGAAAGGAAATAGATACAGTGGATGGGGCTGTGAGGAGAAGATGATAAAATGAGAGATGAGGATTGACCTGGTGAAGTAAATGCAGGGAAAACTCAGCTAATGTTGGCAGAAAACTCAATGGGGGAAGGACTCTCCTTCCTGTAGGAACAATTTTGTTTTTCAATAGAGAAGGAGGAAGGAACAATATTATGTGTAGGAGGGCACTGATGCAAGCTGTATTTTGTTCTGAGCAGACCTTGAAATTCTTAAATTAGTCCTTCACTTTATAATCCTGCTAGGTCTTATGACAGTGATAGTAGGAACTGCAGATGCTGGAGAATCTGAGATAACAAAGGTGTAGAGCTGGATGAACACAGCAGGCCAAGCAGCATCATAGGAGCAGGAAGGCTGACGTTTCGGGCCTGGACCCTTTCTGATGAAGGGTCTAGGCC
>NW_025976346.1:2822-7471 GCF_021869965.1 Rhincodon typus | reverse complement strand
AGCGTCTGGCAATATAATTGATGAGGTGTAATAGCAGAAGATTATGTGAGAAAAATTGCTGCAAGCCATGGTGAACCCAGGTACCACGACAAATCACTTTAGCTGAAAATGGGAAAATTCTACCCATGTTTAAAAACATAGAAACACTGAAGATAGGAGCAGGAGGAGCCCATTCGGCCCTTCGAGCCTGCTCAGCCATTCATCACGACTATGGCTGATCATCCAACTCAATAGCCTAACCCTGCTTTCTCCTCATAAACTTTGATCCCATTCGCTCCAAGTGCTATATCTAGCCACCTCTTGAATACATTGTGTTTTGGCATCAACTACTTCCTGTGGTAATGAATTCCACACACTCACCACTCTTTGGGTGAAGAAATGCCTCCTCAACTCCGTCCTACATGGTCTACCCCGAATCCTCATGCTGTGACCCCTGGTTCTGGATACAGCCACCTTCGAGAACATCCTCCCTGTGTCTACCCTGTCTAGTCCTGTAAGAACTATATAAGTCTCTATGAGATCCCCTCTCATTTGTCTGAATGCCAGCAAGAACAATCCTATCCTAGTCAATCTCTCTTCATACATCTGTCCCACCATCCCAGAATCAGCCTGGTAAACCTTCGCTGTACTCCTCGAGAGCAAGAACATCCTTCCTCAGAAAAGGAAACCAAAACTGTACACAATATTCTAGGTGTGGCCTCACCAAGGCCCTGTACAACTGCAACAATACATCCCTGCTCCTGTACTTGAAAGCTCTCGCAAAGAAGGCCAACATACCATTTGCCTTCTTTACCGCCTGCATCCCAGAGTACTTAAGGAAGTGGCTCTAGAATCAGTGGATGATTTGGTGGTTGTCTTTCAGGATTCTATAGACTCTGGAACAGTCTCTGCAGGTTGGAGGGTGGCTAATGTCTTTCCAATATTTAAAAAGGGAGATCGAGAGAAAGCAGGGAATTATAGACCGGTGAGCCCAACATTGGTAGTGGCAAAAATTCTTGAATCCGTTGTCAAGGATTTTATAGCAGAGCATTTAGAAAGCAGTGGCAGGATCAGACAGAGTCAGCATGGATTTAAGAAGGGGAAATCATGCTTGACAAATCTTGTGGAATTCTATGAAGATGTAACTCGTAGAGTTGACAAGGGGGAGCCAGTCAATGTGGTATTTTTGGACTATCAGAAAGTGTTTTGACAAAGTTCTGCGTAAGAGATTACTGTGCAAAATTAAAGCACATGGGATTGAGGGAAGTGTGTTGAGATGAATATAAAACTGGTTGTCAGAGAGAAAACAAAGAGTAGAAATTAATGGTTCCTTTTCAAATTGGCAGGCAGTAACTAGTGGGGTGCCACAGGGATCGGCGCTAGGACCCCAGCTATTCACAATATATATTAATGATTTGGATGAGGGAACAAAATGTAACATCTCAAAGTTTGCAGATGATACCAAGTCGGGTGGGAGGGTAAACTGTGATGAGGATGCAGAGATCCTTCAGCACGATCGGGACGGGTTGGGTGAGTGGGCAAATCAATGGCAGATGCAGTATAATTTGGATAAAGGTGACATTATTCACTTTGGAAGCAAAAACAAGAAGACAGATTACTACTTGAGTGGCTGTAAATTGGGAGAGGGGAGTGTGCAGTGAGACTGGGTGTCCTTGTGCACCAGTCCCCGAAGGTAAGAATACAGGTGCAGCAGGTGGTGAAGGCAAATGGTATGTTGGCTTTCATTGTATAAGGTTTTGAGGAGGGGAGGAGCAGGGATGTGTTGTTGCAGATTTTAAAAGAAGGGTATACCCTCAGATACATAGATTTGAACCAAATATCTCAATATTGACAGCTCAAATAATCAAAGCAAGTGGCTGGTGATATATTAAATGCTTTTTTGCTTTTGGGCACTTAGAGGATAAGTTATAATCAGTACTTCCACTGGTAATGCTGCTTTCCTCACAGCTACGTAATGATAAAGTCAATACTTAGTTGCCATGGATACATTCATATAGAGATCTATTTTACTGCATATTATTTGGAACAATTGTGTTGACTTTCAGAGGACTGGATCTTAACTTAAAAATGGGTAGGTTGGAATCATGCCAGAAGTTAGAATGCAAACAAGGAGCCCCCAGTCCCCATGTTTTGAATGTGTCCACTTCTACATTTCATTAAAGCAAGATAAGGAGTGAGTGACTAAACTGATTATAGGGAGTGGGCTTATCAGTTAAATATTATGAGGCTGGCTGCCTTCACTTAACAATCATTCTATTTTTAACACCTTTTAGCTAAGGTTTTCAGTTCTAATGCAACTTGTTAGCTGCAAAGAGGTGAGAAGGCCCATATTTTGAAGGTTTGTCCTGAATTTATATTTTCTTGATTTTTTAAAAATTATTTTTTTCAAGTGAACTGACTATTCAATTTATGGTCACTATCAATTACACACAATGTTAGACTGCCTTGACGTTCTTCCGTAGAGGTGGATAGAAAGGCATTTTAAATGGTGCAGATGTCTCTGTAAAGAGTGATGATTAAACTATTTCAGCCATTTTAATCACCTTATGGTTTTAGCATACAGATGAATGAGGGTGGAAATTGGTAGCATTGTCCCTGTTTATTGGGTGCTAAAGGGACTGAGAATATACCAAGTTAGCTTGGGCAGACTGGGCAAATACCAAAAGCAGACATTAAGCCCCTTAAAAATGTCAATTAGAGATCTAATACATGTTAAAGGGCCTTCTGAGATAGCAGTGAACAAGCCAGACATCTGTCTGCATTACGATTCTGCAGCCAAACAGAAGCGCTTAGAATTTCTTTGTGTAAGTAATTCCTGTAAAACTGGGAGGAGCCAGAATATCCTTCTGAATCCACAGAAAACATAACCATCCCATCCCACTGCCAGCACTCTTGAGGAGTTATTTGAAGGTTGTCACTATCAAGAAGATGTCCTGAAATTGGTGAGCTTGCTGTTTAACACCTTTTGTTTTCCCTGTCAGCCCTGACCTAACATTGCCACTTCCAGTATCACTCTTCATTGTCCCTCCATTGATTGAAGCCAAAGTGATCACTTGTAAACACCTCACCACTGCCTCACTGTTCTGCAGCACCCTCTTCCATGCTGTCTGAGATCATTGCTTCAATTTGGAGTTGCCCCCCATTTCATTGTCATTATCCCCTCTGCATCCCAACATAATGCTCTAAACCCCACACTTGAGATTCACACTTCCCTCAGCACAGCGTGACTACCACCTCATAACCTCCCTTGGCATTTATTGTTCAAACACCCAGCACTTAACAGTCATATGGTGGATATATTGGTGTATAACTATGGCCACTCCTGGACTGACTTGACATCCCTGACTGAACACAGCTCACCCCCTGACTGATGCCTCTAAAGCTCTAGAGCTGACTTATCTGTTCTCCTTGGACTGGTCGAACCTGATCTGTAGGACTGACGATGGTCCAATCCCTGAACTGGAAGGACAAGGATGACTGGACCCTGATCACAACAACTGTCTGACCGAACATGGCCAAACACCTGGACCTAGATTGAATGACAGTCTTGACTTATTGAGGCATTACCCCTGATTGACCATAGGCCCATTTAACTCAACAAAGGTCCTTTAGGCATGTCCATTTGGTTGAAGCACACAAGTATGTTTACTGCATAAGCATCTGGCACATGGTCTTTGTGTGACATTGACATTACATGGTGCCATAAACCAATACATTCATCCCATTTACTGTCAAGTGCTGGCAACATGACAAGCTCCAATACCTCTCTCTCCTTCCTGGACCTCTCTGTCTCCATCTCTGGCAACCACCGAGAAACCAATATCCATTTCAAGCCCACCAACTCCCACAGCTACCTAGAATACACCTCCTCCCACCCACCTTCCTGCAAAAATGCCATCCCCTATTCCCAACTCCTTCACCTCCGCCGCATCTGCTCCCGGGATGACGTATTCCACTGCCGTACATCTCAGATGTCCTCATTTTTCAAGGACCACAACTTCCCCCCCTCAATGGTTGAGAACGCCCTCGACCGTGTCTCCCGCATTTCCCGCAACTCATCCCTCACACCCCCTCTCCACAATAACAACCAAAACAGAATCCTCCTTGTCCTCACGTACCACCCCACCAACCTCCGGATCCAACGCATCATCCTCCGACACTTCCGCCATCTGCAATCCGACCCCACCATCAAAGACATTTTTCCCTCCTCACCCTTATCTGCTTTCCGGAGGGACCACTCTCTCTGGGACTCCCTTGTCCGCTCCACAATCTCCTCCAGCCCCACCACACCTGGCACTTTTCCCTGCAACCGCAGGAAGTGCTACACCTGCCCCTACACCTCCCCCCTCACCCCCATCCCAGGCCCCAAGAAGACTTTTCACATCAAGCAGATGTTCACCTGCACATCTGCCAATGTGGTATACTGCATCCGCTGTTCCCGATGTGGCCTCCTCTACATCGGGGAAACCAAGCGGAGGCTCGGGGACCGCTTTGCAGAACACCTACGCTCAGTTCGCACGAAACAACTGCACCTCCCAGTCACGAACCATTTCAACTCCCTCTCCCATTCCTCAGACAATATGCCCATCCTGGGCCTCCTGCAGTGCCACAACGATGCCACCCGAAGGTTGCAGGAACAGCAACTCATA
>NW_025976346.1:0-2722 GCF_021869965.1 Rhincodon typus | reverse complement strand
CCCTGGACTGACCTATCTCCTCCCTACCTCCCCACCTACACTTACCTCTACTGGCTCCATCCCCGCCTCTTTGACCTGTCTGTCTCCTCTCCACCTATCTTCTCCTCTATCCATCTTCTATCCGCCTCCCCCTCTCTCCCTATTTATTTCAGAATCCCCTTCCCCTCCCCCATTTCTGAAGAAGGGTCTAGGCCTGAAACGTCAGCCTTCCTGCTCCTCTGATGCTGCTTGGCCTGCTGTGTTCATCCAGCTCTACACCGTGTTATCCAACATGACAAGCTGCCTGGCTTTTGCTACCCTAAGAAGCAAGGCAAAAACAGAGATGCTGTGAGTGTCCAGATAAGTGCAAAGTGTGTGAGCTCTAAGAATACGACCTAAGAGCCCTGAGATACATCATGTGCAGATACATGAGATAGGTGTGTCCCCATGCATACAAAGTAACCTAGCAGGAGTATTTCAATATAAGGTGTCAGGGAGCTTCCAATGTGGTAATGAAGTGTTGAAATGTATTCTGAGTTACTCTATGATCAACCATGATGATGTGATGACACTGGTGTTTTGCTGTTGCCAATGTCTATCACCAAAGGGTAGAAATGATTGTTGCCCTGAGATGGTGGTGGATTGAGCTGGAGTCTGGAGATACAATCTGCATCTGCCAGGAAACTGCTCTGACATTTAGATCAGAAAATGGCACAGTTTTTTTTAACCAGTGTCTGGGAGAATCACAAATCGCATAGAAATGAGGCAAGATTAGTTAATGAGATGCAAATACACTGGAAATAAGATCATTATCATTTACTAACAAGATTCTTATCCAGTCCTTGAAGTGTTAAGGAGAAAATCAGACTACGTTTCCTCAACATCAAGAATCTGATTTTTTTCTTACTGTTTTTAAATTTGTCGCCATTGCTCACATTGTCCAGCGGTTGTGAAATTTCTGCCCAATGTGTTCGGTGCAGTAAATTTAGTTCTGACATTCATTAGAAGGTCAAAGGAAAGGAGAACCACTCACAACGATAATAACAATAACAATTTCTTATGTGTATCATCAGAGAAATCTCCTGCAATGGAAAATTTCAATGATTGGGGTTAATTCTTAGTAACATATTTAAGATTTTCACCAACACAACATTCCTTCGAATTTTTATTTGGCATGCGTGCCCTATTGATAGAAATGTTTTTGCATCACTGCCTCCCCCCCAGGCATGATATGTTCAGTTTAAGGCTTAGAAGGAATACTGCTTTTAATTCCCGCAAATGATCTTTTATTTCAACAGCAACAATTCAGCATTAACTGCAAGCGACCATCTAGTTTTGTCTGGTTCAGGTGTTGTACTAAAGTTAATCTCTTCTATTTATTGCCTATGTAATTTATACAAAATGATAAAGCCAAATGATCTTAGAGGTAGCTTCATTAAACCCTTGAGAATTATGAGAATTAAAACCCTTGAGAAAACCTTTCGTTTTAAAGATTTGCATGTTTCCGAGCAGGTAGTCTCTTTACTTTTAATGTCTGCTGCAGATGTCCAAGCAAAGTGAGCTTTGACAAGGAGTTGGAAGCAGCTTTTTTTCTGATGAAGCGCATTACTATCAGGGAAAGAAATGAGTGTGTTCACTTCAATTGAGATATAATAATTTAAAATATTCGATTTGGATACTAATTGAGGAGTTTCTATGAAATAATATTCATTCAAGTAATACCACTTTAAGAATAAACAATTAAGTACTTTTTTGCAAAAGAATTCTTTACTGTCGGTATTTTAATTTAACTTAAAGTGTATCTTCACTCAAGACTGGGGTTGCATTATTTTATGACACAACAAGGTGCAGGGCTGGATGAACACAGCAGGCCAAGCAGCATCATAGGAGCAGAGAGGCTGACGTTTCGGGCCGAGACCCTTCATCAGAAAAGGGGGAGGGGAAGGGGGTTCTGAAATAAATAGGGAGAGAGTGGGAGGTGGATAGAAGATGGATAGAAGAGAGGATAGGTGGAGAGGAAACAAACAGGTCGAAGAGGCGGGGATGGAGCCAGTAAAGGTGAGTGTAGGTGGGGAGTTAGGGAGGGGATAGGTCAGTCCAGGGAGGACGGACAGGTCAAGGGGGCGGGATGAGGTTAGTCGGTAGGAGATGGAGGTGCGGCTTGAGGTGGGAGGAGGGGATAGGTGGGAGGAAGAACAGGTTAGGGAGGCAGGGAAGAGCTGGACTGGTTTTGGGATGCGGTAGGGGGAGGGGAGATTTTGAAACTTGTGAAATCCACATTGATGCCATTGGGCTGCAGGGTTCCCAAGTGGAATATGAGTTGCTGTTCCTGCAACCTTCGGGTGGCATCGTTGTGGCACTGCAGGAGGCCCAGGATGGACATGTCATCTGAGGAACGGGAGGGGGAGTTGAAATGGTTCGCGACTGGGAGGTGCAGTTGTTTGTTGCGAACCGAGCGTAGGTGTTCTGCAAAGCGGTCCCCGAGCCTCCGCTTGGTTTCCCCGATGTAGAGGAGGCCACATCGGGAACAGCGGATGCAGTATACCACATTAGCAGATGTGCAGGTGAACATCTGCTTGATGTGGAAAGTCTTCTTGGGGCCTGGGATGGGGGTGAGGGAGGAGGTATGGGGGCAGGTGTAGCACTTCCTGCGGTTGCAGGGAAAAGTGCCGGGTGTGGTGGAGATGGAGGGGAGTGTGGAGCGGACAAGGGAGTCACGGAGAGAGTGGTCCCTCCGGAAAGC
>NW_025976345.1:0-7473 GCF_021869965.1 Rhincodon typus | reverse complement strand
CTCCTTTTTTTAACCTATTTTGTGTACAAATCATCCAGTTCAGAGACACTGTTACACACCTCATGGAACAGGTGAGATTTGAACTCAGGCCTCCCAGTTCAGGGGTAGGGACACTGCCGCTGCACCACAAGAGTACCTCTTATTGATTTTTATCATTCATCCCTTTGCCTACTGGGTGCACTGTGTGTTTTACACAACAAAAGCAGAAATTGCTGGAAAAGCTCAGCAGGTCTGGCAGCATCTGTGAAGAAAAAAATTAGAGTTAACGTTTCGGATCCTGTGACCCTTCCTCAGAACTTTTTACACAGCTGGACTACCCTTGAAGCATTTTTTTGCTTTCTGCACCTTTAGAAAAAGTTGCATCCTCTTGGCTTCCCTCGATATTAAACAAATACTGCAGAGAAACTTAGCAGGTGGGGCAGCACCAGTGGAGAGAGAAACAGAGTTAATGTTTCGAGTCCAATATGACCTTTCTTCAGTACCAGTTCCAGAACCAGATGCTGCCAGACCTGCTGAGTTTCTCCAGCACTTTCTGTGTCTCAGATTTCCAGCATCTGGAATATTTTGCTTTCATTTCCCCCATAGTGCTCTAAAAGCTGCCTCCAAGAATGGGAGAACAGTATGTTTTATTGGTTTGTAAACTTTCTCGGTATTTCATGTAAATTAACTTAACGAAAGGTGCCGAAAGTTGGTTGTTTGAGAAGCAGGATAAGCCCAGAGGTGTGGTGCTCCCCCTATGGGCGAACAGAGCAACAACGATTGTTGTCCAAACTGAGACTGAGAAATGATAGTCGGCTCGGGACAAAAGTCTCCTGACACTACATGCCAACAGAGTCAGTATCCTTGGCAAAGATTGGAGGGCAAGGTAAAATGAAATTGGCAGAAGGGGGAATTGTTTAAATTTTTTTCTCATTCATGGTTTGAGGGCTTTCACAGGCTAGGCTAGCATTTATCACTCTTCCCTAATGACCCAGGGGACAGATAAGAGCCAGCCATGTTACTCTGGGTCTAGAGTCACATGTAGGCCAGACCAGGTAAGGATAGCAGTTTCCTTCCCTAAAGGACATTAGTGAACCAGATGGGTTTTTCCTGACAATTGACATGGTCATCATTACTCTTAATTCCAGACTTTTATGGAATTTAAATGCCACCAGCTGCTATGGCAGGATTTGAACCCAGGTCCCCAGGATTACCGGCCCAACAATAATACCTCTAGGCCATCACCTGCCCACTAGAATTGAAAATGGTTAGAAATACCACGAAGTATTGTGCACTGTCCTGGTGTCCTGTCCCCATGTTGCAAAGCAGTGAGGCATTGGGAAAGGTGAGCAAAAGTTGTAGCAACACAATTTGAAAACTGAGATTTAATGTCTTGAGTGAACAACCTCCGGCTTGATCTCCGGAAAAGAGAAGATTGAATGTTATATGAAAGGGTTGAATTGATTAGGCATATAGAAGATGTTTCCACTTAGGGAGTCCAGATTTAAGGCTAAAATAGAAATTGCTGGAAAAGCTCAGGAGATTTGGCAGCATCTGTGGAGAGAAATCACAGTTAACGTTTCAGGTCGAGTGACCTTTCCTCAGAATTAAGGCTCATAACTTTTAGATAGTGACGAACAAATCCACGGAGAGGAGTGATGAGAATGTGGAATTCAGTACCTCAGGCTGTAGCTGCGTGAACATAACAGATGCATTTAAAGGGAAGCTCGATGTACTTTAGTGAGAAAATATGAGAAGAATATGCTGATAGGATGAGGTAAGATTCAAAAAGGCCCCTTCAATGAAACCTTTCACACCCATGATCTCTACCAGCTAGATGAACAGGAGCAGCAGTCATATCAGAACACCAAATTCCCCTCTAAGCCACACACCATCCTGACTTGGTACTGATCACCATTCTTCCATTTTTTGCTGGGTCAAAATCCTACAACTGGGACTTTATGTTGAGGTTGGGCAATTTTTTCACAAAGAGAGCAGTTAGTGTGTGGAATGAACTTCCAGAGGAAGTGGTGGATGCTGGTAAAGTTACAACGTTTAAAAGACATTTGGATAAGTACATGAATAAGAAATGTGTGGCAGGATATGGGCCAAGCATAGGCAGTGGGACCAGTTTAGTTTGGGATTATGGTCATCATGGACTGGTTGGGCTGAAGGGTCTGTTTCCATCCTGTATGACTCTATGACTCTGTGTCTAATAGCATTGTCGGGTGTCTCTACACCATGTGGGCTGCAGCGGTTCAAGGAAGCTCACCAGTTTCGTGTAATGTATGCTATATATTTTAGAGAGATATGCGACTCGAGGGCATAACTGCAGTATACTGAGGGACGCATACCACAGTTTAATTGAATTGCTCAGAACTAGCCCAAGCTATGTGAGATACTACGGGGATTGCAGGGGCTGTGATATTCCCCATTTATGGAAAAAATACCCAGCAGAAGGCTGGGGTGGCACAGTGGTTAGCACTGCTGCCTCACAGTTGCCAGGGACCCAGGTTTGATTCCACCCTCAGGTAACTGTCTGTGTGGAGTTTGCACATTCTCCCCACGTCTGTATGGGTTTCCTCCCACTGTCCAAAGATGAACAGGCTAGGTGGATTGGTCATGCTAAATTGCCTGTAGTGTTCAGGGATATGTAGATTAGGTGGATGGGTTTGAGTGGGTGTTCTGAGGGTCAGTGTGGAGTTGTTGGGCCGAAGGGCCTGTTTCCATGCTGTAGGGATTCTATAAAACAAAAGAAAGCAAGAAGCTCATCACTCAGCTTCGATAGATTCTGAGGAGCAGAACAGAACATGATGACAACTCTGTGGAAACTAGAAGTATTTGCTTATAAAAGACTGCAAGATCACATCTGCAGAGAGTTGCAACCTAACACTGATGGTTACAGTCATGGACATCAACACATTGGTAAAAACCAACAGCAACAAGCTTTTGTGAGTATGGATCTGAAAATCAAAAGGCAGACGGACCTTCTCTCTAACTAACATTTAAGCCATATCAAGTCAGTTTTTTTTTGTTTGATTTTTTTATTCACTCACAGGACATGGGGTGGAGAGCATTTATTGCCCATCCCTAGTTGCCCTTGAGAAGGTGGTGGTGAGCTGCCTTCTTGAACCACTGCAGTCCATGTGCTGTAGGTAGCCCCACGATGCACTGAGGGAGGGAATTCCAGGATTTTCACCCAGCAACAGAAAGGGAATGAGTCAATAAGTAAAGACAGTGAGTGACTTGGAGGAGAACTTATAAGGGGTAGTGTTGAAATAACTCCCCAGAGGCTGGTAGCCTGTCACCAAATCATCCTTTATTTACACGTGGAAAGTCCTTCACAGTGATCCAGCTCCCTCAGAGCAGGGTCTCAGAGTGAATGGAACCTCTGACACTCCTTTTTATATCTGTCAGCCAGGACTCCCTGATTGGACCAGATTAACAGCCCCAGTCAGGGAACTTATATTCTATGAGGTCAACCCTGGCTGACCTTATTACAATCACTACATCCACCCCACCAGCACCAACCCACCCCCCTCCTCTGAATCTGAGGACATAGGCCTTTTATTAGTGTAGCTCCTCCTGGGGTGTTTCAGCACTGGGTCAGGTTCCTCCAACTCTGCCTCCGATATGGGTGGTGTGTAACACAGCAGCTCACCCTCTTCCGCCCGGTGCGTCTTGGAAGAAATTCATTCTCCTCTGCAGGCAGTGAAGGCATCCAGGCAGTGACATCCACCGTGTCCATCCCAGATTCCGAGCTATCCTCAATGCCTGATGGACAGGGAAAACACATGGGTTCAAGAACAGTCAGAAAGGCAGTAGAGGAGCGGGAACGCTTTGCTCCTGCACGGTTTGTGAGTTTGCAGCTTCCATATGGTCCACGTGCTTGTTCAGGATGGTCACACCTACCCGAACTTTATACGTCACTGGTCCTGACCTCGCGTCGACCAAGCCACTTACCCCATGCAGGGTCATTCCTGTGGTTCCTACACCAAACGTCATCCCCTGACTATACTGTCACTCTCACTTAGCGGAGACTTGTGTCTAGCATTGGTGTTCCCGTTGCCGTTTCACTCTCCCCCCTCCAGGTTCGGGAAGATCAAGTTTAACCTGGTGCAGCATCTTCTCCCCATTAGCAACTCTGCTGGAGCTATCCCTGTAGTTGCATGAGGGGTGGTCCTATTATCAAGTAGGAAAACTGAAACAGTTTGGTATTGAGTGAAGCTGGAGTCTGTTTCTTCAAGCTTGCCATCAAAGTTTGGACTGCTGTTTCTGCCAGACATTGGATGGTATGAAGCAGTCCTTAAATGTCAAATGCTATTTGACTTTATGAAATACTCAAGTTCTCCGTTGGTAAATGACAGTCTATTATTCATGGCCAACACTCCCAGAAGTCCATGAATTGCAAAAGACATGCACAGATTTTCTATCATCGTCCCCATGTTTGACAAATGAACTCTACGCACATCCAGCCACTTTGAGAGGACGTTGACAATGACTAAGAACTTTGATCCCATGAATGGACCTGCATAGTCAATGTGTAACTGAGTCCAGGATCTACCCAACCTTTCCCATGAATGTGAGGGAGGTGCTGGTAGTAATTTTGTCTTTGTTGGCACTCTAGGCACTGCCCCACCAATGCAGCTATGTGTACATCCAGTCCTGGCCACCAGGCATAACTCCTCACCAACATCCTAATTTTGGTCACCCCTGGATGACCCTTGTGGAGTTCAGCCAGTATCTTATGGCGACCTTTGCTCAGGACAATCACTCTTGCTTCCAATAATAACATGCCCGTCCTCTACTGTGATCTGGTGTCTCCGGGTCCAGAAAGGTTTCATTTCTGGTTGTGACTGCCCTTTGGTTTCCCCCATCTCCACCGGCTGTTTCAGTTTTGCCAGGACTAGATGTATCTGTGTCCAAAGTCTGATATTCTCAGCTGTGACTGTAAGTGTGTCCAGAAAATTTAAAACCATTATGGACTTTTCCAATAGCGGTACCACCGGTGATGTATCTGCCAGTAGGAGACGACTCAATGCATCCACATTCATTACTTGGCCTCCCAAAGGCTGTTCCAACTGGTAATTATATGCACTTAGTATTAGAGCCCACCGCTGAATTTGGCCTGAAGCTATGGGCAGCACTGCCTTGTCCTCTTTAAATAGACCTGGCAGGGGTTTGTGGTCTGTTATTATTACAAAGTCACATCTGTAAAGGTATTGGTGGAACTTCCTGACTCCAAGTATGATTGCCAAACCTTCCTTCTCTATCTGGGCATATATACACCCTGCATTAGCCAAAGTGCTGGATACATACGCAATTGAGCATTCCTCTCCATTGGGCTACCGGTGAGCTAATACTACTCCAATATGGAGCGGCATCACATGTCAATACCAGATCTCACTTGGGATCATCGTGTGTCAGTACCTTAGAGGATGATAGCTGTTTCTTCACTTCCCTGAAAGCTGTGGCTTGGCTACGCGGCCATTTCCAAGACTGACACTTTAAGAGTTGATGCAAAGGTGCCAGAATAGAGGCCAGATTATGTATGACTTTTCCATCATAATTCACCAGCCCAAGGAAAGACCTAAGCTCTGGTACAGACTTGGGAGCCGGGGCACCTTTGATCTCCTTCACTTTATCTTCCAACAGGTGTAACCCAGTCTTGTTGACTCTGTAGCCCAAGTAGGTCACTTGTGATGCCTGGAACACACACTTTTCCCTTCTAAGGCGTACGCCCGCCTGGGAGAAATGTCTAAGGACCATGTCCAAGTTCTCTAAGTGCTCCTTATTGTTATTAGCATGTCATCTAGGTAAATGGCACCCTGGGGTAGCCTTTGTAAAATGGTTCTTCATCATCTACTGAAAAACTGCGTAGGCTGCCAATACCCCAGATGGCAGCCTCGTATATTGGTACAAACCCTTATGGGGGTATTTATTGTAGCATACTTCTGGGAATCCTCATCTAACTGTAATTGTGAGTACACATGGCTCATATCCGTCTCGTGACAGACAGTCCCCCCGCCGGCTTTGTGTATAAATCCTCTATGTGAGAGATTTGGTATTTATCCAGCTGTGAAAAGTGGTTTACCGTTTGATTAAAATCCCCACAAAGGCGAATCGACCTGCTGGGCTTCACAATCGGTACGACTAATGCTGCCCATTCTAAAAACTGGACTGGTTTGATGATTCCTTCATCTTCCAGCCTCCTGATTACTGCCTCTACTTCCACCCGTCAGGTAAATGGTACTGGGTGGGTCTTGTAGAATCATGGAATTGCTTTCTGATAGTCCCCATATCTTCTTGAAAATCTTCTGGGTATTTAATTAGGACTGCACTCACGCAGCCAATTTCTAATTGAAAAATGTGGAGCTGGACGAGGTGAATCTTTCTCAACCAATTCCACCCCATCAAGTTCGGGACCAAGCCTTTTTTTGCAACTAGTGGTAATTGAACTGGCTACTTCTTTTAAGGCACCAGAAACAAAGTTGTACCCTTAATCTGTAAAACCTCCCTGGTGTAGGTTCTCAGTCTCGCTGAGGTCTTGCACAAACTTAAGGGTCGGAGTCCAGGGCGAATTTTGTTAAAGGCTGGATCTGCGATCACTGAAACAGCCACACCAGTATTAACCTCCATTAGAACTGAGTGACCATTTAACCAGACATTTATTTTGATTGGTTCTGATTTGGATGTTGCTGAGTACTTTAACTGTTCCAGACCAGATGTAGGTGGACTTTCGAGGGTGTGCAGCCTTCGATACCAGCCTATGAGTTCTCTTATTCAATTTAGGATTTTAGAAAAGACTCAAGACTCTTTTCCTGTCTTGAGTCTGCATACCGGCACCAACTACAATGGCTTGCAGGCCTGGATCCTGAAGAAAATTTTAACCATTTGGCTGAGGCTTGGCTTTGTTTTGAGCTTTTGCTGTGGGCTGACCTACAGTCCCTCTGTTCAGGACATGTCCTGGGCGAGACTATGCAATTGTCTTCACTCAAGTAGTGTATCCCAAGCTCAGTCGGACTGGTGAAGGTGTCCACTTCCATTGGAATACCCTGCAAATCATATCTTCCACTTGCTGCATTTTCCAATGATAAAGCCAGCTGTAGCCTGTTTGAAGTCCCATTGGACTTCAGCTAGTAGGCACTTTTGCATGGTTATATAATTAAACCCAGAAACAAGACCATTTCTCAGCATCTCATTAAGGGTTAAATCAAAGTCACATGCCTCTGTCAGTCATCTTTACCAAGTGAAAAATCTCAATACAGATTCTCCTGGTTCTCAAATTTCTGAGTAAAACTGATAGCATCTCAGAATTAGAGAAGGTTTGAGGTTGTAATATTCCTTAACTAAATCCATCAACTCTTGAAAGGTTTTAGTATCCGGTGTCTCAGGGAAAGTCAGGTTCCTAATAACCAAAAAAGCTACAGGCCCACAAGCTGTCAGGAGAATTACTCGAGATAACAAGGTGTAGGGCTGAATGAACACAGCAGG
>NW_025976344.1:0-7473 GCF_021869965.1 Rhincodon typus | reverse complement strand
TGAGATTGCTCCTCTGTCTGGGTGATCTGTATGTGAGATTGCTCCTCTGTCTAGGTGCCCTGAATGAAGTTGTTCCTCTATCTGCGTGCCCTGTGTGAGACGCTTCTCCGTCTGGGTGCCCATTGGCACCACCGCCTTTCCCTGAGAGGAAGGGGCACCCCACTTAGTTTGCCCCTGATGCTGAGCACCTCTGGCTCCACGGATGGATGGCAGTTCTGTACACATATCTGGCTGACATTAAACCCTGCCTGTCCATAGACCCAGCAGGCACACATATGCCAGAGATAGCGTAGAACTCATAACATTGGTGGACTCCTCCCCTCCTTTGATACTGTTTATCCAGGGTCTCTGACAAACCTTCCTGTTATTATTGAGCCTCTCTCTGCATTTTGATGAAGTGACTAACGACCAAGACCATGGGATCAACCTGTGCCTGGAGCAGAGCAGGTGTCTGGTCACTGGTAGTGGTCTGAATGCTAGAGATCTGGGCCATGTCTTCCATGACCAGCTGCAAAGACATGCCAGTGAGGTGCTCACCAGGTTATGCTCCCAAGTCTAATCTGGAAAGAGCACCCACCGAGGTGAGGGTCTCTGAGCTGGTGGGAGAGGCAGATGAAAGTCTTACTAGTGCACCCTCCAACAGTTGGGTGGCTTCCTCCTCAGAGGTACAGGTTGGGCTGAGTGTGGAGTGATAGTGTCCTTCTCATCCCAAGCTGCTGGGTCCCACTAGATCCTGAATAGAAACGAGAGGGAGTTAGTTATGAAGAAGGGATAAAGGCTGGTTCAGGTTAGGAATGATTCAGTGATGTTATTAATGGAAGTCTAGCACAGCACAGTACACCGAAGCTCACTCAGTTGGTTGGACATGAAAATTTCAGCGTTCCCACGGGAGCGATCACCCTCTTCCCCAGCCATGACAACACCAGCATCTTTTCCTGATACGGGGTGAGGAGTCGAATATCTACTGCACCCCCACCCGTCTTGGCCCTCTCAGTCCAGTTGAGAGATTTTTCCTTCATTGAAACAAATAGAGGGATTGAGTGGGGTTGTTAAATTAAGATGATCAGGATTGAAACACAAGAATACTGACTCTAGGAAGGAAACAACAAGCCACGCAGCATCAGAGGAGGGTGCTGATCGGTTGGACTATGGTTCCTGTGAAGATGCAGCAGGAACTACCAACTGTCTTAATTAACTGAGTAAATTTACACAAGGTAAATCGATTCGGAATGGGGATGTAACAGAAAACTGGCTGTCTCTACATTCCTCTCCTCAGTGAAAAAGCTGACATTTCTAATCATATTGATTTTACCTTGCAAGTAGAGGGCTCTATGTGTGAATAACTGTAGTTTTAGTGGACACAAACAAATCACATGAGCCAAAGCCATAACCTTAAGCTGTTTTGTCAGTAATTCTTAGAGAAGTCAGGATTATTTAGTAAATAATGGCAGAATGGCATCTAATGTTGAAGCAGCCACACTAAAATGATATGGGGTCAGAAAGGCAGAGGAGGATTTATTCAACATAAAAATAAATTCAGCATCTTGCAACCCTTAGCAAAACTCTGTTGGGAGATAAAAGTCCAGCTTCATATCACCTCTAAATTACTGTCATATTAAAAGTTCCAATGAGCTTCCTTGGAGTGGACTGATGCCAACTCAAACTCCAGACTCACTGAACGGTGGAAATAGACTGGTTTGAGTTGAGCAATGTACTTTTTCTCACTTTAAACACCAAACCCACCCTTTGAAAAAGTTACAACATAGGCTCATATGTCTGTTCTTCAATTAAAAATCATCCAATTTACACATTTTACACTGACATGGTAAGGTATTAATCACTAAATCCGAGATCAGAAGAATATATCCACTGTGTATATCCAGCACAATAACAGGCTTCTGTCTTTATTTTGAGGGTAATAATGGAAGGGTAGATTGGGAAAGTATCTACTGCACTTAGCTGAACTCCAACAGGAAGAGGCTGCAAACACCTTACTGTGATGCATTCCCAGCAGAATACTACATTCCACATGCTGCAGTATTCTTCTTTCAGCACACACTGAGCTGGGGCTCAGGGGAGCAGTGCAAGCAACACAGATGGCAGCTTTATCAGAGACATCAATGTGCTGATAATGGCACATCCAAACTTAAACGCATCAGCAAATCCAGAGGGAGGCAAAAGCCAGGCACTACGGACTTCAAATCTGCACACTCACAGAGGGAATCAATTATAAAATAACTTCTTCTTAAAGCTACAGACATTGCATAGCAGGTCTTATTGCATATGTTGGCCTAGAAGTTAAATTGTGTCTTGTGTATTTCATATGCTACCTAAGTGTATATTTGTCGATAATCCGAATACACTTACTCAAAACTAGATGCATGTCACCTGTCATATTAGTTTTAGGCTCCTCTGTAGACGTGCATCAACTGTTAATGTAGTTGCTTCATATATGAAATAGGTAGCTAGGAGTTACATTAAGTTGCATTTAATTCCATGAAACCACTAAAATGCTTCAAGGAACTTTGTACAAGTGTTAGCACAAAATATTTGACGATAAGCTAAATACATGTAAGGAGGTACGCACAGGTAACTGATAGCTTAATCTAAGAGTTTGATTTTTAAGAAGTAACTTGAAAGAGGAGAGAGGTAGAGGAGCTTGCAGAGGGAATTGCAGGGTTTAGGGTCGAGTCGCTGAAGGTGTGGCTGCTAACGATGATGTGTTGAAAGTCAGGGAGGTGCAAAGGGCCAGAATGAAAGGCAAGAAATCTTGGAGCATTGTAAGGCTGGGAAAGAAACAGAGGTAGCAGGCGGTTAGACTCCAGAAAGAGTAGAAAGACAAGGTTGCAAACTTCATTCCTGAGGTGTTGTCAGGTCAGGAGCTGATGTCGATCAGTGACCTTTTGGACTTAGGCACAGACAGCATTGCTTTGGCAAGCTTGCAGAACCGCACACATTCTTGTGTGAGGTTGGGAACTCACTGTAACCAAACACGATCGTCCCATCCCACTTCACTGATGCCAGTGTGAGAACCATGGCTGATTCTTCTCCTCTCAAGCCCAGAGGTCCGGAGTCCAAGGCACTAATTCTTCTAGTTGTTTTGACTTCTATCTAACTATTAACTGTTGCTTGATTTCACAATGCCATTTTGCATGCAATGCAAGGAATCTCTTTCCAAGCAGTTTCTGCTCAACATTAACATTCCTTCCAAAGCCCTGTCACTTTGAAGACCATCTAACATTAACCAGAACTCATAGGCGTTAGCAAAATTCAGACACACACAGCAGAAGTGGAAGTGCTAAAGAGGACAACGTTGAAATGTAAAACTAAAATATATTCACAGAAAGAGTTAGGATTGATCAGAATTCTTTCCACACCCTGCAAAGATCAAAGGAATTAGTTGAAACATCATTACCTTAATAACAAATGTCATTAAAAAATTGGAAATGCAAAAAGTAGGGCATTTTTTATATCGAGTTTGGATTGCCAAATTGCACTTTAGAAACCCCAGCCCATTCTATTACCAGATTTCAATAAAATTAAAAAGCAGAGAAGTTATGTTAATCTTGTTCAGAACCATGGTTAGGCAGCAATCAATGTTTTGTGAATGGTTCTGTTCTCCATTTTACAACTGTTAAGTTATGTTGCAGAAGATAGAAAAAAAATTGTGGAGATAATCCAGATTTGAGAGAGTTTACTTCTTATGAAATATTGGATATGCTGTTAAGCTTTTTTGTAGAAAGAGATAGCTGTGGGTTTACCTATTCAGGTTCTGTACAGTTATGAGGAGGTTTAACATGGTAGCTAATGAAATGTTTCCATTTGTGGGAGAGAAATTTAAGATAATCATTAATCACCAATCTAGAATCCAGGAAAAGCCTTGTTACCCAGTAAAATGTGGAACTGGACACCACAGGGAATAGCTGAGGCGAATGGTCTGAGTATACTTGAAAAGCAAGACAGATCCGTGTGAGAATAAAGAATAGAAGGCTATGTTAAAAGAGGGTCAATTGAGGGGAGGAAAATTGAATGGAGCATAAACATTGCCATGGATCAGTGGGGAGTTAGTGTCACCAATATCTCTGTCTTCATCTCAATGTAAATATTTCTCTGCAGTCATTCCTGGGAAGCACATTGGGACATATTGCACTGTTAACAATGCTATACAAGTGCAAATTGTTGTTGTGGAACTGCGCTCAGGTTAAGATTGGTTAACTAACAATGTGCATGAATGGAGCTGGACATCTTTAGTTCTGAATGACTTTGAGCCACACTACATGATGCCTTTACTGATCGAGCCATTGGGGAGTTGGAAAAAATAGAAATCATTTTTGAGTTAGGAAAAGAAATGGAGAAGTCTTTAACCTATTTATAATGAATACCTGGATAGTTTAAAATAGATCACCAAGGGATTTTCTATGACAACGACTTATCTGAACAATGCTGATGATATCATAAATGAGATCATGCTCCTGAATCTTAGCCAAACTGAAAAATAGAATCATCCCTCTCCCTTATCTGAATGCTAAACTTTACAATGCTTTATATCCTTTGTTCTTCATTTTTTAAAAATTGAATGCTAACTTCTGCATTATTGTTCTCATAATTATTTCTATTGATTACTCTAATCATTAATTGATCTAAATCATGAATACCTCTACTGGGAATGGAAAATGAAGCAAAACATTGTTCAACTTTTTAGCAATGATCTAACATGAATGAAGTATGTGCCCAAAATTAACCAAAGGTATGGAATAAGAAAGCGATAGAATCACTGGGATTATGCGTTTCAAACTCTGATCTGAGAAGTGATGTGCTTAACATCTGGACCTGTGCTATTTTGAGAAGTTTTCATAGATTCAGCACAAACTTGTGTTTCACACCACAATATTGGCATCCATTAAAAAACTTCAAAGATCAGGCTAGTTTGCATTGAACAATTTTCTCATTTTCTCACGGTTCAGTTAAGGTGCAAATTTGTTTCTAGTTCTGTGAAAGGCAATACAGAGAAAAAGATTTCAATGTGTGAAACTCAAATTAATTGCTCCAGTTAATTCAAATCATTGCAGATGCTTCCGTTTCATCTTTAAGTGGTTCATCCAATATTTTTTCCCTGACGACATATTTTTTAAAAATCCTAGACACAAGACTCTGAACTAAATAGGACATCCCATTATAACACAGGTAAGGCTACTATCTGACATTAACAGTCAGACCTTACCCAGTTTAATTCCAGCCAAACTAATGTCATCCTTTAGGCTTCACTGACAACTTTTAGAACATAGGAATAGTTCAGCCATCAAAACGGTTCTGCCTTCGATGAGATTATGATGAGCTTGTATTTTATCTCCATCCACCTGCCTTGGCTCTACTTCCCTATGTAGTGCTATCTGACAAAAATCTACTGACCAGACATTTAACATGATAAATGGAGCAAGCATTTACTTTTCCTTAAATCACAGAGGGTTCCAAAGTTGCGCTACCTTGTGCAGGAAGTAAAGTTTCCTAACTTTTCTTCGAAATAGTGCTTAGCTCTGATTTTAAAGTAATATTCTCCTTTGTAGACACCCCATCAGTAGAAAAAGGTGTTCTTCACCTGAACTACCATTTCTTTTCAAATTCAAGTTACTACTTCATCTATATTCCAAGGAATATAAACACAGTTTATGAGATAACAAGGTGTAGAGCTGGATGAACACAGCACGTCAAGCAGCATTAGAGGAGCAGGAAAGCTGACGTTTCGGGCCTAGACCCTTCTTCAGAATGAATTCTTTTGTTATAGTCTAATCCTATGAGCTTGGAAACACTTTAATAAATTTACAATGCACTCCTTCCATATCCTTTCAATGTTGCTGGGCTCAAAACTGTACCCAGTTACTCCAGACATGTTCAAACCAGCACTTTGAGTAATTATAACAAAACATCCTCCCTTTTATACTATAGTTTATTAGTTAAAGAGAAAACATTCATTAGACTTTGTGATTATCATTTGTACCTGACTACTACATTTTACTGAATTTTGCACTTTTTGCCCCTAATTCTACTCCCTGAATGGTTAGCCTTTACCTGATGGTGCAAGCCCCTAATATTCTGTTTAATTCTTTGGGAACATTGAAACTGTACACCCACTCCATCAACAAGATTGCCTATTTGCCTCTGTAACATTCCATGTCTGTACATCCGCAATCACTGAAACATTTACCTACTCCCAGAATTGTAAAATAATCCTGCAAGGAAGGCCCATCATGCTTGTGTCAACTCTTTAAAAGTGTGATCAAATGAGTCCTATACTCTTCCTTTCTCCTACACAGGTTTTTCCATTTCCAGTGTTTCTTTAAATCCCTTTTGAAAATCATTTTTGAATTTATTTCCCTTACCTTATCAGGCAGCACATTTTGGATCACCATCACCTTGCTATGTGAAAATAAATTGTAATCTCCCCTTTGATGCATTTGCCAATGAATTTAAATGTATGTCCTCTGACAACCAATCCTTCTGCTGGAAACTTCTTATCGAATCTAGTCACGTCCTGAATAACTTAATTGAATCTCCCTTAATCTGTTCTGCTTCAAGAAGAACAATCTCAGCCCCTCATCCCTGGTACTATTCTAGTTAAGTCTCTTATCCATGATACTACTCTGGTAAGACTCTTCTGCATCTTCGACCATAATATATTGAACAGAATTAGGCCATTCAGCCCATTTAGTCTGCTCCAGCATTCATTCCGGCTGATATATTTCTCAACCACATCTCCTGCCTTCTCCCTTGATTCTTGATCCCCTTACTAATTGAGAACCTATCTACCTCTGTCTTAAAAACAATCAATGACTTGACCTCCACAGCCTTCTGTGGCAATGAGTTCCACAGATTCACCCCCCTCTGGCTCTAGAAATTCCTCCTCATCTCAGTTCTAAAAGTGAGAATAACCAAGGCCATTGGGAGAGTCCAAATAGGTTTAAGGTGAGAGGGGAAAGATTTAAAAAGGACCAGAGGGATAAACTTTTCATGCAGAGGGTGGTGCGTGTATGGAACAAGCTTACCAGAGGAAGTGGTGGAAGCGGGTATAGTTACAATATTTAAAAGGCATCTGGGGAATGGGTATATGAAGCGTAAAGATTTAGAGGGAGATGGGCCAAATGCTGGCAAATGGAAGTAGGTCAGATTGAGATGTATGGTTGGCATGAATGAGTTGGACCAAAGGGCTTGTTTCCAAACCGTATGATTCTGACTCTATGACACTCTGAGGCTGTACCCTCAGGTCCTAGTGTTTCCTACCAGTGGAAACATCTTCTGCATGTCCATTCTGTTCGGACCGCTCAGTATTTTGTCTTAACAGCCTCTAGAATTCCACCGTCACACTTTCGTAAGCTATGGTTTTCTTTTGGCAGCAAGTAAGAACATAAAACTGAGATAACAAGGTGTAGAGCTGGATGAACACAGCAGGCCAGAGGAGCAGGAAGGCTGACGTTTCGG
>NW_025976343.1:0-7475 GCF_021869965.1 Rhincodon typus | reverse complement strand
CGTCAGCCTCTCTGCTCCTATGATGCTGCTTGGCCTGCTGTGTTCATTCAGCCCTGCACCTTGTTGTCTCGGATTCTCCAGCATCTGCAGTTCCTACTATCTCTGATTCAAGATTTACCAGATGTTGCCTGGGCTATGAAGATAGATTGTACAGACTGGGTTGTTTTCCTTACAGCCGAGGGGACTGAGATGTATAAAATTATGAGTGGCATAGACAGAATAGACAGAAAAAAATTATTGCCCCTGGTGGAAGGATAAATTACTAGGGGGTATAGATTTAAGGTAAGGGACGGGCGGTTTGAAGGGGATGTGAGTATTTTGTTTTAACTTATGTTGAGGTTGCACAGGATGTTGGTGAGGCCTCTTCTGGAGTATTTGTCCAGTTCTGGTTGCCCTGTTATAGGACAGAAATTATTAAGCCGGAGAGAGTTCAGAAGAGACTTACGAGGATGTTGCTGGGAATGGAGGGTTTGAGTTATAAAGAGAGGCTGAATAGGCTGGGACATTTTTCACTAGAGCATAGGAGGTTGAGATGTGACTTCATAGAGGTTGATAAACTCGTGACGGGTATAGAAAAGGTGAAAGGCAGGTGTCTTTTCACTAGGATGGGGGATTTCAAGACTGGGGTAAATTTTTAAGGTGAGAGGAGACAGATTTTAAAAAGACACGAGGGGCAGTTTTTTTTTACACAGTGGGTGGTTCATGTGTGGAATGAACTTCCTGAGGAAGTGGTGGATGTGGGCACGGTTACAACGTTTAAAAGACATTTGGATCAGTACATGAATAAGAAATGTTTGGAGGGTTATGGACCAGAAGCAGGCAGGTGGGACTAGTTTAGTTTGGGATTATGGTCAGCATTGGCTGGTTGGACCAAAGGGTCTGTTTCCATGCTGTATGACTCTGTAACTCAGAGGATGGTGGGAACCCAGAACACACAGCCTGTGGTAGGGTAGTAGGGGCAGAGACCCTAACACTTAAGAAATATTTAGATGTGCAGTTGTGATATCAAGGCAACAAGGCTATGAGCCATGTGCTGAAAATGGGATTCTCGCCAAAGGTGCTTGTTTTTGAACTCTGGACCGTTTTTTTTTCCTGTGCTGTGGATCTGCATGACTGATGCCCCTAAACTCTGCTGTAACCATTGAAGATGGGTCAGTGGGGAAGCAGTAAGGGAATGGGGCTGGGCTAGACTTCCTGGGTCATTATGATGGCACAGTTAGAAAGCCCCCCGGCACTGCCTCAATAGTGCAGCAAGGGTCAGTTCGAGGCCAAATCGGAGCTGACCACTTCGTCAATCATTCACTGAACCACATATGTGAAATGAATATAATTCGGTACCTGAAGCTCATTTCCTCCATTTTAGAAGGTGTTTTTGTTTTTGTTTGCCCTCTCTTCCCTTAGCCTCGCACTACCCCGGCCAGTCAATAGGATGGGTGGGGAATTCAAGTCCCTGGCTACTCCAACACTCTGAGCCCGTCACTGGTGCTGGTTCATCGTGGGCCCTCAGGGGAGATACACACCGTCAGCCAGACCTTTGCTAATACCACAACAAAATACAGAATTCCCACATTTAACTTTCCCTGAACCTTACCCGGGCATGAAGTTCGGATCAAACGTACTAAATACATCCTGTGTTTTGAGAGGTAATGTAAACGGCATTGTCAAGTCAATCTGAAAGCACTGTAATGAATCTAAAAGCAATGTCCTTGAAGAACTATCCCGGACAACAATGGAAAACCTTGCTGCAGCTCCCGGCTGCTGCTGTTCTGCAGGTTGGGTTCAACTATAGCAGTAACCAGGGAGAGGACTCATGTTACTTTAACATCAGCGTCATGTGACTGGTCACAAACCTACTGGGAGCCAGCAACAGAGGCGCTGTCGCTGAAAGGACATTAAAATGAATAGAAACAAAAAAAAATGCTGGAAAAATTCAGCAGGACTGGCAACATCTATGGAGAGAAATCAAAGTGACCCGTCTTCAGAACTGATGTTCCACAGAACTGAACTAGGAAAAAGTTGCTTTTTAGGGTGAGGAGAAGGATTTAGGGATAAAGGATAAGATGAGATAGAGCCCAGAGAGAGACAGAAGAACAGTTGGACAGACTAAGGAATGGATAACGGTCAGCCTCGGTGAATGAATAATTACTAATGGGAACAATTTGTAATTAACAATGGGTTGTGTGTAAAAACAGACCATGTGATAACAAGGCCTGGTGTGTGGGATAAGGTGGTTGGAAAAAGTGCCTTAAGCTCTAAAATTGTTGAATTTGATATGGAGTCCAGAAGGCTGAAGAGTTCCCATGTGGAAAATGAGATGCTGTTCTTCCAGCTTGTGCTCAGCTTCACTGTAGCCCACATATTCTTGTCTGTGGAACACGTGAAACGTTACTTGTTCCAGTCCTATTCCGGCCCCCACCCCCAACTCTTTCTCTGGTATATTGATGATATCATTGGTACTGCTTCCCTGTCTTATCCGGAATTGGGAAAGTTGATCAATTTCTCTTCCAATTTCCACTCTGTTCTCATCTTCACCTGGTCTATCTCTGATTCACCCTTTCACTCCTTAGACATCTCTGTTTCTATTTCTGGGGATAAACTGGTCACAAATATCCAAAACAAACTCACCGACACCCACAGTTACCTTGACTATACATCCTCACACCTCACACCCTGCCCCCTCTCAAGACTCTATTCCATTCTCCCAGTTCATCCATCTCCACTGCATCTGTTCCAATGATGCCAAATTCAACAAGGGGGGTCCACCTTCTTCCTCAACCAAGAATACCCCAGCACCGTTGTTGACAGGGCCCTCAGCCGGGTCTGACCCATCTTCTGCACTTCAGCCCTCACCCCCTGCCTTCCTGCCCGCAACAGCGATAGGGTCCCCCTTGTTCTCCCCTACCATCCCACCATCATCCACATCCAGAAGATCATTAGCTGCCATTTCTGCCACCTCCAGTGGGATGCCACCATCAGACACATATTCCCTTTCCCTCCCTTGTCAGCCTTCAGCAAAAGCTATTGCTTCCGGGACACCATGCCCCATTCCTTCTTCATTCTCAACACCCCTCCAGAACAGCACCTGCCCCTGCTACTGCAGAAGGTGTAACATGCCTGTTTACTTCCTCTCTCTTCAGTATACAAGGGCCCAAGCATAGCTTCCAGGTGAAGCAGCACTTTACCTGTCCTTCACTGGATTAAATCTACTGAATTCGCTGTTCACAATCTCCTGTAGATGGGAAAGAAAAGTGTAGACTGGGTGACTATTCGCAGAACACCTACATTCTGTCAACAAAAAGTCCCTGAGCTTCCAGTTGCCTGCCATTTCAACACCTGGCTAACATCTCTGTCTTGAGCTTGCTGCAATGCTCTAGTGAAGCTGAAAGAACAGCATCTCATTTTCCACTTGGGAACTCTACGGCCCTCTGGACTCAATATCGAGTTCACCAGTTTTAGGGCCAGAGGCACTTTCTCCCATGTCTTTCCCCCAACACCCACACACCATGCCTTGTTATCACTTGGTCTGCTTTTACACACAACCCATTGTTAGCCACTAATTGTTCCTATTGGTAGCTACTCATTCTCTTAGGCTGATTGTTATCCATTCCATTGTATGTACAACTCTTCTTCTCTCTTTCTCCACCTGTCACTTACTCCTTACCCTCTCCCCCACCCTACCTTCTGCATAAAAACCAACTTTTTTTGATCTACCATCAATTCTGAAGAAGGGTCACTGGACCTGAAACGTTAGCTCTGATTTCTCTCCACAGATGCTGCCAGACCTGCTGAGCTTTTCCAGAAATTTCTGTTTTTGTCTCTGATTTCTGGCATCTGCAATTCTTTTGGTTTTTATATATTATTTAACCCACAGCCACATCTCTTCTAGACATGTCCACTTTGAAAAAGCTCTGCTCCTGTCTCCAACAGGATATCCATTCCAATCTTTTTTCTTGTCCATTATCATTAATTTCACTGTCGCTCCTGGTGTTTGACTAGGTATTTGTTAAAACATGTTTCCGCAGCCACATCTCATTCCTCAGTGGCTGCCTGTGGCTCAGACTTATCCCATGTGTTTTCCAACTCAAATTCCATCCTGTGTATTTTGAGTACCCATCACAGTTATCTCCGTGATGACCAGCATTCCACAGACACCTGCATCCTGAGAACCACAATCGTTGCTATGTATTGTCATAGACACATTCTCGACTTCTCTCTCCAGCAGCACACTGGCTCAGGGCTGCTCTACTCCCCAGTTCCATTTCATCCTCCAGTTCATTTAATGTGCTAAAAAGAAACTTCTTTAAATTACAGGCATCAAGGAACTCAAAATGCAACAACTTAGAGGCCATCTGGAACCTACCACCCGTTCCCCTTCACTCTGACTCCATCGTTTCCTCCAACCCCACCTCCTGTTGTGTATATTTAGTATCCCTCCTGACCTTCTGTTCTCTGCTGCTGAACATTCTGTACTCAGCCAAGGTCTCGCTTTTTATCTCTCTGTGTCTCCACCTTAATGAATATCGGGCACAACATGACATTGAACTCTTCTTCCATTTTCTTCACCTCCGTGCCCACTTCTTTGGACATGAGTTCTCTCCCTGTCCCACAGACACATTCGCCCATCGCTGACACTCTCCCTCCATCTGGACCTCTCCCTCTGGTCGTTTACCTGCACTCGATCTGTTCATTGAGAACTGTCAATGTGACATTGGTCGCCTTAATTTCTCTGCCTGCTCACCCCCACTCATTCCAACCTGTCTCACTGTGAAGTGACTGCAATCTATGCTCTCAGACTCAATCCTGACTTTGTAATTAAGCCTGCAAACAAGAATGGTGGTGTTGTCTGGTGGACTGACCTCTACATTGCAGAAGCTAAGCGCCAGCTCTCAGCTGCCTCTTCCTATCTCTGCTCCAGACCATGACTCCACCATGGAACATCAGGGCATTGTGTCCACCACAGTCGCTAATCTCATTTTATCTGGTGATCTCTCCCCAAGATGCCTCCAAGCTAATCGTCTCCCAACTCCGCACAGCTCACTTCTACCTCCTTCCCAAAATGTGGTTCTGTGGTTAGCACTGCTGACACACAGCGCCAGGGAACCGGGTTCGATTCCACCCTTGGGTGTCTGTCTGTGTGGAGTTTGCACATTCTCCCCGTATCTGCGTGGGTTTCCCCCGGGTGCTCCAGTTTCCTCCCACAGGCCAAAACTGTGCAGGCTAGGTGGATTGGCCATGCTAAATTGCCCATAGTGTGCAGGGATGTGTAGATTAGGTGGGTTACAGGGGTTGGGTCTGGATCAGATGTTCTGAGGGTCGGTGTGAACTTGTTGGGCTGAAGGGCCTGTTTCCACACTGTGGGGATCGTATGTCTGTATGAAAAGACTGTCCGGGCAGACCCATTGTTTCTGTCTGCTCCTGCCCCACAGAACTCATCCTACCTTGACTTGGTCTTTTCTGCCCTAGTTCAGTCTATTCCCACTTATATCCACAATTCCTCCGATGCTTTAACTCAGTTTCAGAATGTCCAGTTTGCAGGCTTCAGTCACCTCCTTTTTACCATAGATGAGCAATCCTTTTATACATCTATCCCCAACTAGGATGGTTTCAGGGCTCTCTGATTCTTCCTGGAGAAAAGGCCTGAACTGTCCCCATCTACCACCACCCTCCTCCACTTGGCCGAGCTCATCCTCACCCTGAACAACTTCTCTTTCAACTCCTCCCACTTTCTTCAGGTCAGAGGGGTGGTCATGGGTCCCCCATTCAGCCCCAGTTATGCCTGTCTCTTTGTGGGGTACATAGAATCCCTACGGTGTGGAAATAGGCCCTTTGGCCCAACAAGTCCACACTGACCCTTTGAACATCCCACCCAGACCCATCCCTTTAAAACCCACCTTAGCTACTCATCCCTGAACACTACGAGCAAATTAGCATGGCCAATACGGCTAACCTGCGCACCTTTGGACAGTGGGAGGAAACCGGAGCACCTGGAGGAAACCCATGCAGACATGGGGAGAATGTGCAAACTCCACACAGTCACCCGAGGGTGGAAATGAACCCAGGTCCCTGGCGCTGTGAGGCAGCAGTGCTAACCACTGAGCCACCGTACGGTACTTGGAACATTCCATGTTCTGGTCCTCTTCTGGCACCCCAACCACAACCCTTTCTCTGGTATATCAATGACATCATTAGTGCTGCTTCCCTCTTTCGTTCAGAATTGGAAAAGTTGATCAATTTCTCTTCCAATTTCCACCTCACTCTCACCTTCATCTGGTCCATCTGTGACTCCTCCCTTCCCTTTATCAACATCTCTGTTTCTATTTCTGGGGGTAGGCTGGCCACCAATATTCACTACAAATCCACCGACTCCCACAGTTACGTTGACTATCCATCCTCACTCCTTGCTTCCTATAAATACTCTGTTCCATTGTCCCAGTTCCTCTGTCTCTGTCACATCTGTTCTGAGGATTCCAACTTTGACATGGCAGCCTCTGAAATGTCCACCTTCTTCCTCAACTGAGGATTCCCCAGCACACTTACTGACAGGGCCCTCAGCCAGGTCTGACCCATCTCCCACACTTCAGCCCTCAACCCCTCTCTTCCCTCCCATAACGATGATAGGGTCCACCTTGTCCTCACTTACCATGCCACCAGCATCACCATCCAGAGGATCAGTAGCCGTGATTTCTGCTGCCTCCATTGGGATGCCACCACCAGACACATATTTCTCTCCCCTCCCCTGTCTCCCTTCCATAAGGACTGTTCTCTCCAGGACACCCTGATCCACTCGTCCTTCACTCCCAACGCCCATCCGTCCCCCGACAGCCACATGGCACCTTCCACTGTGACGCCAGAAGGTGTAACACCTACCTGTTTACTTCCTCCCAACTCGGTATCTAAGGGCCCGAAAAATAAACTTTCCAGGTGAAGTAGCACTTTACCCGCACTTTACTCAATCTAGCCTACTGCATTTGCTGCTCACAATGTGGTCTCCTCTACGCTAAGGAAACAAAGCGCAGACTGCGTGACAGCTTCGCAGAGTATCTATGTTCTGTCTGTGAAAAAAATCCTGAGCTTCCAGTTGCCTGCCACTTCAACACACCACCCTGTTTGACAGCCAACAATCTCTGTCTCAGGCTTGTTGCAATGCTCCAGTGTAGCTCAGTGCAAGCTGGAAGAGGACACCCAGGATAAACAGAAATGCCGGCCCCAGGATCAAAGGTCCTGGTAAAACTAATCCCAAACAAGGGAGCCTTGTCCCCCTGGTGAGATGGACCTCATGAGGCAAAATTAACAGGTAACAGAAGTGCACTTATTAATGAAAATGGAATTGGCAATTGGAGACATCCTACACAGCTAAGAGTATATAATTGTTAATGAGGTGACTGTCTAGCTTGCTGGTCTGATATGCTCTCTTTCGCTCTCTCTCTCTCTCTCTACCCCCCTCCCCCTCCCTCCACCTTTTGCAGGTTTTAGAG
>NW_025976342.1:0-7475 GCF_021869965.1 Rhincodon typus | reverse complement strand
GCACCTCCATCTCCTACCGACCAACCTCATCCCGCCCCCTTGACCTGTCCGTCCTCCCTGGACTGACCTATCCCCTTCCTAACTCCCTACCTACACTCACCTTTCCTGGCCCCATCCCCGCCTCTTCGACCTGTTTGTTTCCTCTCCACCTATCCTCTCCTCTATCCCTCTTCTATCCGCCTCCCACTCTCTCCCTATTTATTTCAAAACCCCCTTCCCCTCCCCCTTTTCTGATGAAGGGTCTAGGCCCGAAACGTCAGCCTCTCTGCTCCTATGATGCTGCTTGGCCTGCTGTGTTCATCCAGCCCTGCACCTTGTTGTAGCAGATGTAATAAGGTTGGTGCACGTGGGGAAGTGGGAGTACAAATGAATACAGAAAGTGTGCAGGGTTAGTGATGTCGAGGATTGGCGTGGGTCACAGTGAGTGAGGAAAGATGCTGCAGTCAATAATGAGAGTGGGAGAGCATGGGCTTTGGTAGGAGGTGGGTGCAGAAGCAAAAATAGAGTGAGTGTGATGTAGCAGAGAGAAGGCAGTGCAACTTACCGTGGTGGAATGGAGAAGGACGTTGACCTTCTTCCTACAGCGTTGGGCATTCCTCTGGCTGATGGCTGGATAGTTCTGAAGAGAGACAATTGGACTTGAAATGTTAACTCTGCTTTCTCTCCACAGATGCTGCTAGACCTGTAGAGTTTCTCCAGCGATTTCTGTTTTAGTCCCAAGCTGGCAGCGTCGGTCCAGGCGCACAATAGGCCTTGAAAGACGTCGTGGGTGCAAGTGTGCCAGTGAGTTTTGGGATATCCACTGAATGGCGAGTTGTTCTGGGGACAGCATGCATGAAGATAGGTTAGAAATTGCGAGATGTCGTCGGGGCAAAGTACGTAATTAATGAAGCAACTTTGGTTTAAAAAAAAAATGAGAAAACCCTCTGTGTCTCACAGTGAGAACCATTCCATGCAACTCGCACTATGTCAAAAAAGCTAAGATTTATCCTACTGCTGTTTGATTCCAATCTTTACTGAGAGCTGGGCATTAGTGAGGCCCATGTCTTGAATGCTAGTGGAGTGTAGGCAGCAAATAGTGATCAGTTTCTGAGGGCTGTTAAATTTAAGAAGGATGCCTCAAGAAGCTTCTTTGTTGACAGAGTCAAAGGCTTTCTTGAGCCTGAAATATGAAATGAAATGTAATTGTGGCTATTATTTGGCTTTTCTCTTTGGATTTCCCAGAGTGAAGTTCATGTCTTTGGTACCAACCCTCTGATTATATGATTGGTTGACTAATGATGGAACATCTGGATTAACGTTGTAAATAGTGTATTTTAGCTGGTTATGCTGTTTTCCAGGTCAATCATCTTGAAAGTCACACAAATAGAAATTTTGTATAATTTATGCTCATGGTTCTATTCCATTTCACGGGTTTGTTTTTCTGCAATTTGCTTGAAATTGGTTAACTTGCGAAACAGATCACAGAAATGTAACTGCAAGTTATCTTCAGTATAACTTCAGCTTCTGCCACTCTTTGCGGCAGTTTAAAAGACATGATAGAAGTAGAATCCACCCACAAAACTGACAACTCCTCCAGAAGGGATTAACCTCCTCTCAGTGCTTTGGTGAATTAAATTTGTTTGTAAGCCTTAGATAAAATTCTTAACATTAATTTGGTTTGTTTGGAGGCAGTACATATGTTATAAAAGCTTTTGAATGCATTTTTAAAAATCTTAGTTTACTAGGAAACTGTTGTGCTTCATTGTAGCTATCAAATGCTAAATATATTTCTAAGTAGTAATTTTCACTTATTTAAATTTGGTTTTCTCACACGGATTGACATTCTGGTTGAATAAGCTTAATTTTCATGTTAAGTCCATTTTCAACTGCATTTAGCAAACTGCGCCAATTTACCAATCCTAGGAATATCAATGAATGCTTCGGAAGCAAGACTTTTTTTAAAAAAAACTGTTTTAAAACACTGCTCAATTGCATTGATTCATGGCAGATTTTGCATTCAGCATTTGAACAGAATTCAAAAGAAAAATACTTCTCAAAATTGCCGCAATTTGCATCCAGAATATCATTTATGCCTAAAATGGAAACTCAACCCTTTTGTTCCATGTTCTGTTACAGGCTGGCAATACACTTTATTCTGTGCCTCTATATAGGTTAATAAGGCCCTTTGTTCTCAACTCCTATTACAGGCTGACAAGGCATTTTGTTCCATGACAGTAAGCATTCAGTGAAAAATGTGAAGACAAAATGTCTCATCATGCTGGCTGGTTATATACTCTTTAGAACAATCATAATAAGTAGTATCAGGACTGACAAAAACAGGAGTTGGGAGATCTGTTAGGTTATATCCATCAGGAAAGGAAGCGTAATTCAGAAGGTTGTTGGATTAAAATTGTTCATTTGTAAATTGATCATTTGAAGTAAAACTCTCTAAGAAGTAAATTGAAAATGGAAAATGTTAACCATATATTTTTAAATCTATAATGTTGTTTATTAAAATTTAGAAAAAGGATAATGTCATGAATTTCTACCGGAGGCAAAGATCTTTAATCACTTGAAGCACACAACTGAATTCCTTTCACATTTTTGCATCAATCGTTAATAATAAATCATGAGCGGAGCACACTTGAATTCCCGTTATGTGCTTTAGTCAATGAAGGTCCACTCTGGGGAAACAGTTTTATAAAATCGCACCTATAATGAAGCATAACATAAGGCATTCCTCAAATCAGATTGAAATGGCTACAGTTTAATCAATTTATAATGGGGCAGTTGTAGGCATAAAAGTGATATTCATAAATCTTGCTTTTATTTCTTCAGGTTGAAGGCCATAAAACATTGGAGCAGAAATAAGCCATTCAGTACACAAAACCTGCTCCGCCATTCAGTGAGATTATGGTTGATGTGATAATTCTCAATACGATTTTCCTGCCTTTTTCCGTACTGATTAAAAAAAACTGTCTGTATCAGTCTAGAATATACATAACGACGCAACCTTAACAGCCATGTGTGGTAAAAAAAATTCCACAGGTTCACTACCCTTTGAGAGAAGAAATTCCTCCTCATCTCTTTCTTAAATGTGCAACGTGGTATTTGTGAGGACACTTTTGCTCAGAATTTGCAGGGGCTTTTGTGCATGGATGGAGACCTAACTCATAGCATAGGCCAGGCTGCATCCCAGGGCTGCTCATTTGCTCTCTTACTGCTCTCTAATTAGCCTCTGACCTGCTCTTGCAGCCATTGGGTTTATGAGGTGAGTCCAGTTGAGTTTCTGGTCAATGGTAACCCCCAGGATGTTGATGATGGGAATTCAGTGATGGTAACAGCGTTGAATATCAAGGGGCAGTGGTTAGATTGACTGTTATTGAAGATGGTCATTGCCTGGCATTTCTGTGGCATGAATATTACTTGCTTGAGGCAGGGCCAAAGGATGGTGGCATGTTGGTCACTACACCTGAGAAAGAGAAGACAGTTTCTAGAAAAGCAGGATCAATGGCCAATCTAGAAGCAGCAGTAGCTCCTGCAGAGAATGAGGAGCCCCCTGCTTAGGGAGAGGCCTCAGACACAGCTCTCCATGGGATACAGTCTTCCGGCCCTGACCCATTTCCTGGGGGTGTGCAAGGCTCTGTGCCCTTGTGGCTCCTTGTACCCCGAGACATGATGATGGAATTATCCTGAATGCTGGGGCAGGAATTCAGGAGGAGTGGGGGTGCTGTGCTGCCTTGGTAACCGTGAAGGCCAGTGAGGAACTGAGCTTCTGCACAATTGGTTCCGTCCAGAGTGGGGCAGGTGATTTATTTGGGATCTCTCAGCCCTGGCTCCCACTAAGGCTTCAGGGCAATGACTAATGTGCTCTGTGTGTATGGTACTCTAGTTCCTTTTTATTTCCCCATGACAAGATCCGTCTGAGCAGTAGGATTCAGAAACTTGGCTGGCTTTCCCCAGGGCAGTGTGCCATTGATTGCGCACACTGGCAAGGCTGTATCACAACACAGTGGAATTTACCGACAAGAAGGAGTTCCATTCCATAAATGTTCAGGGGATCTGTGAGCATTGCTACAAATTCTGGGGCACTCTCATGTGTTTAGATCTGCTGTAGCTTACCATAGATAAAGTGTGTAGTATGGTGATTGAACAGAGGATAAGGTGAGAGAATGGTGTTGGATATGTGAGAGAGTGTGAGCCATTTGGGCTATGCAGTGTGGACAGTTGACATTTGGATTATTCAGTACGTGATTTTGCAAATGCTGTGGCAGTACATTGGTGGTGAGGGGCAGAGCTAGATTGCCAATTCTAGTCTTCGTACACAACATCCTTCCAAAGATGGCATGCTCACAGGAACTGTGGGTTTACACAAATATCTTCTCAATGGCAAATTACTGTGGGCACAGTGGGTGGTAAGATGGGGCAGAAATCAGATGTGAGCAAAAATGTAAGAAAGCCAACTGGGCCTCGTGGTGAAAAGCCCTCCAAAAAACTCAACATAACTTAGGATTCAGCTCTATTTTTCTAGTTTTTCCATTATGCACTCAAGAGCGGTAAGACTTTTAAGTCATTATTAACCTCCGCATTACTTTCATCTACTGTCAATGAAACCATTAAAAAGAAACTTATAAGTCATGCAATTACTACAATATCTTTCTCAACTTAAGCTTGTCCCAGAGTTCTTCACGGCTAATTATGCATTTTTTGAACTATCAAAATGGAAAAATTATAACAGTCACTATGTGCATAGAAAACCCCTACAAACAGTGCTGCAATGACCAGATAATGTGTTTCTCTGTTATTGGTCGAAAGATAGATTTGGCCAGCTCACAGAGGTAACTCCCTTTCTTTCTTTAAAATGGGCCATGGTACTTTTATGTCCATCTGAGACGACACATTGGAGCCTCATTTAAACTCTCATGCAAAATGCTGCAGCTCCAAAAAGACAGCACTCTAGCAGAACTGCACCAGTATTTTAGCTTAAATTTTTGTGTTCAGGTTTCTGACTCAGAGGCAAGAGTGTTAATTGTCAAACAAAATTATGAAGTAGTTAAAATTAATAATAATTGTTTACAATTGATTGATTATTTAGAAGCTGTATCAATATTCATAGCAGTACTCTTTTCAAAAAATTGAATAAATGGGCCTGCAAAAGTTGTTAAATATTAGCATTAAAGTATTCAATTGAGTAATGGACCTAAGCACTTGTATTTCAGCAGGCTTCAGTCAATAAACCATATCTATAAAGTGAATAAGAATTGAATTTGAGGAAATTTAAACTCCTGCTCTTGACATCCAAACAGTATAAATACAAAACCACATCTCTTTAGTATTGATAATGTTTTCTCCAGTATGGATTTTATCTCCTAGCGTCTTATATCCATATGGAATGGAAGAAGTCAACACTTCCACCTGTTTTAAATCACAGCCTTGCTGCTTCCAGTGCAGACTGTTCTGTTATGTAATAATCATTTCTGGATCATATGGACACCCAAATCAAAAGGGTCATGAAAGAAGTTGCATTGCTTCATCTCTGTCATCTCTGGACTAGCTTTAATTCATCATTGTCGGAGGTCTTATATTGTTTGTCTGATACACCAGCCAGGCAAGTTGGCAGTAGTATAGAGCAATGTTGATGAATACTTGGCGCACTGATGGAGAATGGATGAAAAGAGCTATCATTTAGTGGTAACAGATGTTTCCTACTATTCTCCAGGAACCTTTGCAAGTCACTGGGACCCGAAAGGTTCTTTTGATCAGCCTGGTAAGCCGTAAGAAACTTATCAATGCTGGTAGCCTCCAGGGCTTTAGCTGATTTTAGTGCAGCAATATAGTGTACTGGTAAATTGAGTGGATTTAGGTAAGTTAAATAAATTGCTACAGATAGAAAATACAGTGTATATTGTGATTTTCTCAATAGGTTAGTTTGGAAGTAGTTAAACAGTGCAATAGATTTCTGTATATGCAGATTTAAAAAATCATATTTATTTAGCATGTTTTTCAGTATTATGTTCTGTTGTCTCTGATTTAGGTACAACAAATGAGAGATTTTTCACTGTACATTCCACGTAGATACTGGAAACACATATTGGAAAAATGCAAGATTCCATCATAAATCATTGAATTAAACATAATAGGTTGGAGGTGTTACTTTCTGATATGTACTCTCAGTGTGTGCTGGTAGTACCTAAGGTTTTATTTAATAAAGGAAAGAAAGAACTGCATTTTTTAAAATAGCTTTTATGTCTCAGGAGTCCCAAGCTTCAAAAACAATTCAGTGTTTTTTTTTATGTGTGGTCACTGTTATAAAGCCAGTGTTATAAATGTGTCAACAATTTGCATACAGCAAAGTCCAATGAACACCAGTGTGACAAATGACTAGCTAATATTCTTTGCTGGCATTGGATGATGGATATAAATGATCAAAACATCAAGTGAATTTTCTTGCACTTTTAATAAAGATATGGATTGTCTATGCCTTACCTGATAAGGCCTTGGTTTAACATCTCATGCAAAAGGTGGCATTTCTAACCATGCAGCAGTGCCTCAGTACTACATTGATTAATTTGTCTGAATGGTCTGCTATGAATCCATAACAAGTTTTTGGAGCACTACCAATCTTTTTGCAGATGACCAGTCCTGGTATTTTATATGTAGTATTGAATAAGGCTTGTTTGAATTAGTTCAATGACACCAAATCTCCTTTGTTTTTGCTTTGGCTTGGGCCTATTTATTGATTAGTGTTAGAGGATACATCACCGTAGAATATGTGCAGAAGAGGCACAGTTCTTTGATGACAAGCAGGTTTATAGCACAATCGCAATCTGTGCAATTGCATTTGGTCAGGTATTATTACAAGGACCTTATCGATCTCGTCCAGATATACCTGGTCCCTCTGAAATCTCGAGACAACACCTTGCCTCCATCCACAGACGATGTGTGGTATAAGTAGAATTTTGCTCATTTTGCTCAAGTTCTCCCAGCAGGAATTGCATCCATTGTGAGGACACATGGGAATTGGATGTCTGCAGTTCATGATTTTCCTTCCAGTCATAGACCACGGATGTAAAATTTCCTGACAAGTGAGTGGAATTTTGTGCCCTCCCTTGTGACAAGTTTGGTGCCAAGGGGACGTTTAGTCTAAACACACCATTGGATGTTTATTAGCAGGCTCCCATTGGGAAGCATTGAAAAAGGTGGACTCATCGAGAGCCATCACCCAGCTTTGCTATTCAGCCTCTCCCTTCTCCGACCACTCTCCTGTGACCGCTTCTGGTGAAATGCTCCTTGCCATCACTGTGCCTTTGTCTGTTCTTGAATTTTCTCTCTCAGAGTATTAGCCTTCGCAATCTCTTCCCTGTTGGAGACTGGGTCATAAAATATATTCAAGGCCAAGTTGATCTACAAGCAAGGTGCAGGGCTGGATGAACACAGCAGGTCAAGCAGCATCATAGGAGCAGAAAGGCTGACGTTTCGGGCCTAGACCCTTA
>NW_025976341.1:0-7475 GCF_021869965.1 Rhincodon typus | reverse complement strand
CATCAGACCCTTTTCTGATGAAGGGTCTAGGCCCGAAACGTCAGCCTTTCTGCTCCTATGATGCTGCTTGGCCTGCTGTGTTCATCCAGCTCTGCACCTTGTTGTCTCGGATTCTCCAGCATCTGCAGTTCCTACTATCCCCAAGGTAGGAAGAGATGAGTTCTGTGGGGCATGAGCAGGCTGTAACAATGGGTCTGCCTGGACAGTCCTGTTTGTGGACTTTTGGCAGGAGGTAGAAACGAGCTGTGCGGGGTTTGGGGGACTATTAGCTTGGAAGCGGAGTTGGCAGGGGGAGATCACCAAATGAAATTAGATCAGTTACCGTAGTAGATACAATGGCCTGATGTGCCATGGTGTCATGGTCCAGGGGAAGGTAGGAGGAGGTATCTGAGAGTTGGCGCTCAGCCTCTGCAAGGTAGAGGTCAGTACGCCAGACAACACCACCACCCTTATCGGCAGGCTTAATGACAAAGTCAGGGTTGGATCTGCGTGCACGGAGTGCAGTCAGTTCGGAGGGAGATAGGTTGGATTTGGTGAGAGGGGCAGCAAAATTGAGGCGACTAATGTCACATTGACAGTTCTCAATGAAAAGATCGAGTGCAGGTAAAAGGCCGGAGGGAGGGGTCCAGGTGGAGGAAGAGTGTTTGAACTGGGCAGAGGCGTCTGTGGGACAGGGAGAGGACTCTTGTCCAAAGAAATGGGCACGGAGACAAAGACGGCGGAAGAAGAGTTCGACGTCATGTCATGCTCGAAATTCGTTAAGGTGGGGAATCAGAGGAATAAAGCTGATGCTTTTGCTGAGTACGGAGAGTTCAGCATCAGAGAGCGGAAGATTAGGAGGGATGGTGAATACCTGACAGGAGGTAGGGGGTTTGGGGGAGGGGATAGAGTCAGAGGGAAGGTGAGGAGAGGAAGGTTCCAGAGGGCCATGGGTATTTTCGAGTTCCTCCCACCTCCAGCCCCCTACCCCACAGACCAGGCCTTGTTGCCACATAGCCAGCTATTACACACCCCCTGTTGTTAGTCACTAACAGTCCCCATTAACAACTATTCACCCTCCCAGACTGATCGTTAGCAACTCCTTTGTCCAACTGTCTTTCTCTCTCTTTGGGCTCTATCCTATCATTTACTCCCTACCCCACCCACCTCCCTATTTTCTGCATGTAAACAGACGTTTCCCCAGCCACACTGCCAGACCTGCTGAGCTTTTCCAGCAGCTTTGTTTGTGATCCTGATTTACAGCATCCGCAGTTCTTTCGGTTTTTATGTGAGATCCGTGTGCTAGGTTGAGAATTATGGAACTGAAAGGGTTACAGGACAGAGAGGGACCATGGGTCAATGCACGGCTGGGGGGCCGAGTACTGTAATGTATTGTGAGGTGGCTGCCCTAGTGCCTCAATGAGGGGCTTCCCGAACGTCTATGTCTTCTGCCTGTTTGCTGTGGTTGGACAAAAAACAGTTTTCACAACGAAAAGATGCGAGTTCTGAACTCGAGAGCGCGTCCTCTGTTCCTAAGCAACCGTGCCTGTAACAGAGGAGGTAGTGCGGGTCTCAGGAAGTAGGTCCCATACTCCTGTCACTACAGGGCACTGCGCCAGGTAAAGTCATTTCAGTTTGTTGGCTGTTTGTCTAATAGGTTTTATAAACTAACCGTGGCGATTGAGCCGATTTCTCGGTCTGTTTATTTTCCGCTGGGGCCGGCGAGGTTTGTTCCAAATGAAGGACTGGCAAAGTTTCTCGGCGGAAAGAGTCTTTCTGTTGACCCAAAGGATTTGTTGTTCTATGCCTTCGATTTTGAATATTGACATATTATCGCCAATGAAAGAAAAAAAGTCCCCCTGTTAAAAAGCCACTAGACTAAGAAAAATATTTAAAGAAATTCTAACAAAATTTGGTTCCAGGTTTGGGTTCAATAAAGTTCCAGATTCCAGTGCCCTCGGCTAGCTGCAGAGGTGTGTGCTCCCAGCTCCAATCTCGATAACATACCCACTGCGGCGCCTGCAGGAGGTAGCAGGGCCAGTGCTTTCTCTGACGCCTCAGAACTCTCCACCACAGAGCTAATGGAGCTCCTTTTTGACTGTCCCACTCCAACTTGCAACACACAAGAGAGTGACCATAGAATCCCTACACAAGGAAGCAGCAGGCCATTCGGCCCATCGACTCCGCGCTGGCCCTCTGAAGGACATCCCACTCCCATATCCCATCCCTGTAATCCTGCATTTCCCATGGCTAACCCACCTAACCTGCACATCCTTGGACTGTGGGAGGAAACCAGAGCACCCAGAGGAAAGCCACATAGACAGACACAGGGAGAATGTGCAAACTCCACACAGCCCAAGGCTGGAATCTGACCTGGGTCTCTGGCGCTATGAGGCAGTAGTGCCAACCACTGAGCCACCATGCCACCCAACAGTAGGTGACACAGCCAGTGATAACGAATGAATGTCACTGATAGTGGAGTTAATGTGAGAGTTGCAGTGGAATGAGGAGTAGCACTTATTCAGTTGGTGAGCTATAGATGTCTTGGCATCCCCTCAGGAGTGGTCCCAGGATTCTTTCTTCTTAGGGAATGATGATCCAAATGTCGGGCACCCCACCATCCATCTTTCTACCTTATATGGGCCATTTTCTCCTGCTGTGACAGTAAAGGAGGGATTGAGTGAGATGGAATAGCTGTATATGCTGGTGCTGTTTGGTGAATGGTGGTGAGGTTTCCCAAGTGAGTGAATAGGCAGCGCAGAGGACATGCAGGGTCAGTAGCTGTTAGATCTCATATTTTCTAATGAGAGTCTGAGTCCAGTGGTAGATTCAGGTACGACTTTATTTTTGTACAACTTCATTACAGCTTCAGATTTTCTTAGCAGTAAGTCATATGCAGAGCTTCGGAATGTCTTAACATACACGGTGGCTCTGCGGTTAGCATTGCTGTCTCACAGCACCAGGGACTCCGGTTTGATTCTAGCCTCCGGTGATTGTCTGTGTGGAGTTTGCACGTTCTCCCCGTGTCTGTGTGGGTTTCCTCCGGGTGCTCCGGCTTCCTCCCACAGTCCAAAGACGTGCAGGTTAGATGGATTGACTTTGCTAAATTACCTAGAGTGGGGAGTGGGTCTGGGTGGGATGATCTTTGGAGGGTTGGTGTGGACTTGATAGGCCAAATGGCCTGCTGCTGCACTGTAGGGATTCTATGATCTATGGTACACTTTAAACTTAAAGCACACCCCCCACCCCACTCTTATCCACTGCCCCCCCCTTGATTACTGTTGCTCAATGGAGCCAAGTTATCCCTTTGTAATTGGCTCTTTGGACAGCATTTTATACAATTCAAGCCCGCCACAGCGTAACGACAAAGAGATGGACAGGCTTGTAGTCCACCCCCAGTCCTTCATGACATTTTTCAGACTCTTATCTCCCTTCTGGAGGCTTTTCACAATGGATACTGTATTCAAGTAACATTTGCCAGCTGCACCTTGTTAACTGGCAATTAATTGGATACTTGCCTATCACTTTAGGACCTTATTCATTTCTTGCTGCAGTGATATTGGGGACTGCTTTTACTGTCTGAAACTGGTTTAAATCTTTTCCTTTAATGCTTTTAATGATCTTTTGTATATTTGTGGATCTATATCTAATTTGGAATCTATACCCCTATAATTATTGATTAAACAACTAATTAGTGGGAGATGTTCTTCTTATGCGTACTACATTAATCAAATATTAAAATCTGTGTCTTATGTGTCAGCTGTTACAGAGCTGCTATTGTTAAAACTACATTAATCAAATGTTAAATGTTATTATCTATGTCTAATGCACATTCAGTAAGCTTGAGTAATTGCTATAATCTATGTCTTGTGCACATTCAGCAACCTTGGGCAAATGTTACTGTCAGCCCTGTTCTGCTACATTAGCCATGGGCAGCTGTCTGCCATTTTGTGCTGCTCAGTTATGGGCAGCCCTAACAGCAGTGTAGGGATGTTGGAGTGAGTGAGGGAGTCTGGGAAGATGCAGCAAGCACCAGTGAGAGTGAGAGTATGAATCCTTGTGGTAGGTATGTGCAGTAGCAGGGATAGAGTGAGTGTCAGATAGAAAAGAGGACTGTGACTCTTACCCTGGTGGTGGAGATCACTGACCTCCCTGCACTGCTGGGTATCCCTCTGAATAATGAAGACCACACTGACCCTTATAGAGTCATAGAGCCATACTTCACAGAAACAGACCCTTTGGTCCAACCAATCTATGTCGACCATAATCCCAATCTAAACTAGTCCCACCTGCCTGTGCATGGCCTATATCTCTCCAAACATTTCTTATTCATGCACTTGTCGAAATGTCTTTTAAATGTTGTAACTGTACCCGCCTCCACCACTTCCTCTGGCAGTTTATTTCACACATGATCCACTCTCTGGAGTAAAAGAAAAATGCCCCTCATGTCTTTTTAAAATCTTTCTTCTCTCCCTTAAAAGTATGCCCCCTAGTCTTGAAATCCCCCCACCCTAGAGAAAAGACACCTGCCATTCACTTTATCTCTACCCGTCATGATTTTAAAACCTCTACAAGATCACCCCTCCTACGCACCAGCAAGAAAAGCATCAGCCTATCCAGCCTTTCTTTATAACTCCAACTCTTCATTCCTGTCAACATCCTGGTAAATCTTTTCTGAACCCACTCCAGCTTAATAATATCCTTGTGGCAAACTCAGCACAAGCTGGTAGAGTCTGGTATTGTATTTTCTCTGCTGGTCTTCCGGGAAGAGGAGATCACTCCTTTACATGACTCCATCCACCAGGACCTCCACGTCCCTGTCGAAGAATTGTGGCCCAATTTCTTTTTGTCCAATACCCTTTCATTAGACTGGAACTGAACAAGGCAGCTTTGGAATGTCAGTGTTATCCTTGTGCACAATGGCCTTCCAAATATGATGCGGGTGCCAAGGATGCCAGTCTATGTCAGAATACAGTGAATGACAAGTTTCTCTGGGTATGGTGAGTGGTAGAATCAGGCTGTCATCAAACGACAGGGGTAAAATGGTACCTAATGAGATGAGTTTGGGATTACAGCAAAACCTTTTGCTAGGTCTCATGAAGAGAAACCCTCCATGAAACTTGACATAATTGACACTCGGCCAAAATATTGTAAGATTCAGTCCAGTGACTTTCAAATAATCTGCAAAATTGAAATCAACTGTTCAACTATCAACATCAATGCTATCAGTAACCTCTGCTGTAATAACTGTAATATTCAACACTTTGCTCTTTGTGAACAATTCAGAAATTGATCCATATATCTTTCATTTTAATCTTTATTCTTTTGGACTCACCTCTTAATTCAAAGCAGCGTATTTTATGTGTTGCATTACTAATTCCTCTCACATTTAGTAATTGATAAACTCACACATTGTTACATAAGGAAACATGGTTAAATTGGCAGCATTAAAAACACAAGTACTTTTGGGTCTGAGAGAAAGGTATCCACAAGGGAAGGGATCCTTTCTAAATTAATCTTGTTGCAACTAACCAAGGATTCAGAACAGGAGCCAGTTTATCCGTCCTTACACAGGAATGTAACAGTTTGTGGTGTCCAGTCTGAAACTGTAACAAATTGTGGAACCTTGTCTGGGATCTGGTTGTACCAGTTAACTAAGATTCATAGTTAACAGTTCCTGTTGTATTTTCATTCCATCAAGCAGCATCTACAAATTGTTGGCTCCTTTCCAAACTTTATGTTCTTGCATTTCAGTCCTGATGTCTAAGGGATAGAAAGCTTCAACTTCATGTCTCTTTTTAGCAATGTTTAAGTTCTGCAGTATCAAACAATTAGATGTTAACTGTTCACACAATCACAGGGATCCCCTGCAAATATTGTCATGCTTTTAGCAATCCTCTGTCCATTCTCACTTGCCAAAGAAAAACAGAGCAGCAAATATGGAACGTGCAGTTTATTGGCATTTAGCTACTGGAATAGCCTGGTAATAATGTGATGTATATAAAAATGATGGACACGAAAATCCAAAGCCATGATCCTTCGATCTGTCTGGACAAAACACAAAGGACACAAACCACTTCATAGCTTCTGAAGGAAGTCTCTAGTCAACATTGGTTTTGCAAAGTGAACAGGTGAAGTAACTTGTTTAATTTCTCCTTTCCCCAAGGAGCATGGCGGCTATCCGAGAAGCACTGAAAGATGTGGATGAGACCCTGTGTGAAGAAGCACTCTGTCCACACCCACTGTGCTGGGAGACCCTGAGGCGACTTCAGCGTGGGCTTCCTCGTAGAAGATTAAATTCCATCCACAAAGTCCCTCCGGAAACTGAAGGTGAAGGTTGTGGTGGATTGTGGTTTGTTGGGACGAATCCTGGGGAGGAATCCAGTGATTCACTTTTGGCACCAGTTGGGTCATTGGCCTAAATGCTTACTTGAATTAACATCGGTAGAGATACAGCTTATAATGCATGATGCTGAGGATGGGAAGATTGTTACTAAATGACAATATGAGGGAACTGACTGAATAATTAATAAGAGCAAAGTGAGAATGACAGGAAGTGCAGAAAAAGATTCTCTATACACTATATTCTGATGCTTAATTGCAACCCTCCCCCCTTAAGGCATTCTGCAGTTTCCAGCCCCTCAGTACACCATAGCTGAATAGTCTCAGACTGCAACCTTTCCCCATTGGCCCTCTGCAGTGGCTCTCCCAAGCTTTAAAGTGTCCCTCAATGCATGGTCCTAGATCTTGGGAATGTGCCAGTCTGCAACACTTGGTCAAGGGCAACTACTTGCATTGGAAGACCAACAAGTTTTAGGCAGATCACACACCGTCTTTCACTGTATTTCTTTATGGGTCTCAATCTCAAATTTGTCTGATTGCTTTCCAGGAAAGTACATCAGGGTGTTAAAGTAGCAAATTTACAGAGATTAGAAAATAACTAGAGAGATCGTGTGGAGTTTTCTATTTACCCAGAGGGTTATTGGTATTGTAAACTGCCTGGAAGGATGGTTAAAAACAAATCCAGTAGTAAAGCAAATACTTGAAAAAGAAAATTGCCAGGTCACAAGGAAAGATCAATAGGACAACTCTTCCAAAGAGCCAGTATTGGTATAATGGGCCGAGTGGAGTCCTGTGATGTAGGTAAATGGAAGTTGGAGAACTGACTGACCCTTTGTTAATGATTGATTACCTTTCATTTTGCAGATGAGTTGCCATCCCTGAGTTTACTGGCGCTCCCCCAGTGGAGTGCAGATCGGATGGTTGGTGAGTTGGATCTACCCACAACATCAGCGACAACCAGTGTCAGCTCTCAACCTCATGAAGCAGCTCGACCTGGTAGCCCACAGACTACGATGGGGTGCAACTTAGAAGACAGGTGAGAAAAGTCACCAGCCACTGAGGGGGCTGAATTAGAATAAACAATCAGTCTAGAGATCTGTTTCAGAGATAGTAGGAACTGCAGATGCTGGAGAATCTGAGATAACAAGGTGTAG
>NW_025976340.1:0-7475 GCF_021869965.1 Rhincodon typus | reverse complement strand
CATTTCTGAAGAAGGGTCCAGACCCGAAACGTCAGCTTTCCTGCTCCTCTGATGCTGCTTGGCCTGCCTGCTGTGTTTATCCAGCTCTACACCTTGTTATACCATTAACCTGTCCCATTTCCATCAGAGTAAAACTCTTGATCTACACAGCTGGAGCACGTTGAACTTCCAGAAGCAGTCTGTGTGCCAGTGTTTTTTTTTGTGCTGAAACAGTTTGTTCTAATAATTGAATTGAGAGACTAAGCAGCAAAGCACAAAATTAACACTTTACAAACACTGGATCAGATAATTTGAATAATGAGAAGTTCTGTATCTGTTGCTAATTTAAAACCCCACATTTGCTGTACTTGACATTTGTTCTTTATAGTCTGCTTTTTTTTAACATATGTTGTATGCATCAATGTCCTGAAGTGTAGCCAATAAAATAATATATCCTAAGCTCTTCGAGCATGCTGACATTGCTGCAGTATTAAATTGCACGTTATATTTCTATCTCCTAAGTGGATGCAAGAGGTAAGTGCTTGAAAATTATTATAAGCTGTTTTCACACAGCAGCAATTTGACTAATGTGACAAGTCTGAATCCAGGTCTGTTATTTATGTAACCTGGATATAATTAAATACACCATTAGGTTTTATATATAATTAAATTGTACTTGAAATATTCAAGGGTAATATTTGGATTGCCCTTCCAGCAATTCTGTTTCTCAACTCCACATATGTTTTGAGGTGGGATAATCTGTAATAGTTTTTTAAACTACTTGTTAATTTTACACAGCCTCGTAAACTCCAGGAATTTCCTTTTTTGTAGTTAGATTTTCAGCGTGAGATTGTGTGTTTTTAATGGCTCCCATTAGGACAGTGCTGTAATTATTTTGTGAAAAATTATGGGTGGGCCCCCGACAAAACCTAATAGTGTGCCTGGAAGGGTTTTTGAAATTTTGCCGAGAGGTATTGCCACCAAATTTACTCTCCCTTTTCCAGTCCTTGATTTTTTTTAATATTCTTTCCATTGTTGCTGAGTGGCCTCTTATTCCCAGGCATATTTTTACTGATAAGCTGGCTATAAAATGGCAACCTTCACTTGTGCTAGGAACAAGCAGAGGAAGTGAATGTAGGCACTGCCACCATGCAGTACATGGGTGCTTTTAGGTTTGCTCTAATCAACCTGTTCAGAGATGTTATGACACCTCTGGAGCAGGTGGGACATGAACTCAGGTCCCCTGCCTCAGAGGTAGGGACACTACCACTACGCCACAAGACCCCCCTCTGCTACATAGGTGCTTCAGTGCACTTAGCTATTTATGGCACCTGCTGACTCCAACTTAGCTTATTTAAGGGAAGGAGCACAAGAGACCATGTACGTGATAATCTGCTGCTACATCAGAAGGCAGTCTTTTTTTGATATGTTAAATGTGGGTGAGGGTGTTGCTCATTCATGATCCTATAAAAACACCTTTTAGGATTTAACAAACAGAAAGTTTGTTTTTTTTTTGTTGCATTATATGATGCTCCACATAATTGTGGAAGTGACTAATTGCCTAACTCTGATACTGCAAGTGCTGACTTTGGAAGAGGTGAATGGAAGCATTTATTTAATCAATGGTGTCAGTACCCTCTGTTTATATGATAATCTTCCATATGTCATCCTAAATTTTTTTTTGCCCTAGGCCAAAGATCCAGATCATTGAGTCTTTGTTGATGCCCACTCATTTCTCCTCATGTTGGGGTCTTCTGCTGTTGGCTCATTCTTTTTATATTCTTTTTGTTGTGACCTTGTCATTATGGGATGTACAAAGTAGCATCTTCTAAATAGCTGAGAACCAAGAGTTGTCAATGAATGGCTTGGCTGGAATGGGAAATGTGAATCTGTAGTTCTGTTTGGAATTTAATGTCTGAAGAGTAAGGTGACTGAAGCTAGTGGTGGTGTAATCAGAGTCTAGATTGCATTTTTGATAAATTGCCTGGGCTTAAGAATGCTTCAAACCAGCAAGGAATGTTGGCAGATTTTGTTAGGTTGGCTCGATCATCTTTTTATCGTTTGCAAGGCTGTTGACTTCTATCCCTGGGGAGCGGCCAGTCTCTGGGGGTCACAGTGGAAAAAAGCTACAGAGTTGGCAAGCTGTTGATAACCAAGTACAATGCCATGTGACAAAGGGGAATGCCTGTGTTGCAGTGGAAGGCAGTCGTGATTAAATAACAAGGGGAGATGGCAATTGATCACATTCTTTATTAAAAAAGCAAAAAAATTGGTCCAGAGAGAGGCATACATACCAATAGCAGAATCATTATCTGCACCTCTGTTGCATTTCCTGCTATGCGTGCTCTCACTGAAAGATGGTCCTTGGCTCGTTAATTGTCTGCTCTTGCTTCACCTTTAAATGTTTATTTCGGCAGCTTCACCATTGGCGGGTTGCCACAGTGTCTATTGTCTGAAAGCGTGGGAAGAGAAATTAGATCATAAACAGTTTATGTTTAGTATTACCAATAGATACATGCTAAGCTCATTTACTATCTTTTAACCTGTGATAGTTTGTGTGAATAAGCTTGGGATGTAGTTCTTCTACTCCAGGTAGTTATTTCCTGTCATTTGTATTTTTAAAAAGTGGCACTTACAACATGTAATATGATGAGGTCTTTTATGATGCTGAGTGTGAATGTGGACATTTCATCAGCTACCTGCTGCTGTGCTTTGATTTTTTTTTTCTGCTGTCTGTTGTTTCTGGTTGTTTTGCTCTTGATAATTAAACTTTCTTTTATCTTAAAAGACCGTTGGCAATACTTTTTTGGCAGCTGTTCTACACCTTTTGAAAATATTTTATAATTCTGCCAAAATAAATTGCTTTGAAGTCAAGCTTTTGTTTTAAATTTTTGTTAATTTGTTTTGCAGACAGCGTACTCTCATTAGTGTGTGCACAAGATCAGATTAATTTTCCAACATTAGTGCTGTAAAATCCTGAGTCTCTGGTTGAAATAGGATAAATTAATGTATTCATTAATGAGGTTTTCATGAAGGGAGTTTGTATATTAGCTTTCCAGAATTTTAAATTGTAGCCCCTGGCCAGTATGCTAGGATGTGTTCATGTAAAATGCATTGATACATAAGCCAGTGCTAGTTTGTTTTGCAACAAAAGCAGAAATTGCTGGAGAAACTCAGCAGGTCTGGCAGCATCTGCGGAGAGAAAACAGGTAACATTTCAATTACAGTGACCCTTCAGTGGTTTGTTGCCGTCAGCATTTCTTAGAGTTTGCATGGTACACTGGAGCGTAACATGTAGAAGCGTTGACACCATACTGCAGTGAGATATTGGAACGGGTGAGTGAAAGCTTGCTGAAATGGAAAACTTAAAGACCCACCTACTTTTTAAAGGAAGAGAAGTACAGTACTGGAAAGGTTTATTGAGGGATTTGCAAAGTTTGAGAATGTACAGCTGAAGGTACTGCCATCAGTAATGGAGCCATGCACATTACATAGCATTCCATAGGGTGTACAGCATAACAAATAGGCCTCTTGACCCAATTAGTCCAGGCAGATATTTATGTTCCTCCCAGGCCTTCTCCCATCTTGTCTAAATATATTATTGTGAGCACTTATTCCTCTCTCTCATGGACTTGACTACTTTCCCCTTTGTATATATTGATGAGTTTTAAGCACTCCCAGCAGGAGTGAATTTGAAACTCTTATTCCTCACTAAGTGAAGATGTTTCTTCTGAATTCTCTCTCGTACTCTCCAAATCCAAGATGGTGCTGACACATTGTGACTCCTTGCAAGCTCCCTAGAGCGGGTCTAACTAACATTTCTTGAAACCGTTCTACTCCTAAGTCTTTTTGATCTGTACATCCTTGCTTACTATGACCTGCCTGTACTACTTGGGAAAAAAAAACTTTTCATGGTACGTGTGACAATAAATCAATCAATCCATCAATTCCTTGGTGACTGAGTTGCAGCAAGCATGAATCTCAGTTGGAGGAGTGAAGAGAGCTAAGGTTTGTAGAAATGAGAAGGCTGTAGGATCTTAATCTCAAGGCTGAGAAGGTTAAAATCAAGGCATTACCACACCAGGAGCTAAGGTAGGTCAGCCTGCACACATGATGGGTGAATGGGACTTCACTCCTTGCATTCTGGTTTCAGCTAAGTTTTTTTTTTTAATCATTCATGGGATGTGGATATTACTGGCTGGACCAGCATTCCTTGCCCATCCCTAATTGCCCAAAGAGCAGTTGAGAATCCACCACGTTGCTGTGGGCCTGGAGGCACTTGTTGGCCAGACCAGGTAAGGATGGCAGATTTCCTTCTCTGAAGAATATCAAGTGAACCAGGGTGGGGTTTGACAATATTTGACAGTGTTTATGTGGTCAGCTTTTGATTCCAGATTTTTATCAAATTCAAATTTGACCCTCTGCCCTGGTGGGATTTGAACCCATATCCTAAGGACATTGGCCTGGGTTTCTGGATTACTAATCCAGTGACATTACCACTACACGACTGACTCCCCATTTTTGCTGAATGTGTAAACCCAATCTGTTGTAAAAGAAAACATTGACTCCCTAAGAACCACTGTTGTTTCCAGTTTATCTTCAAATAAAAGACTGATTTTGTTTAAAAGCGAGTGGAGACTCTCGGCAATTGTGCATATTGACACTGAGAATTAATCTATTGTAGTAGACATAGTTTATTGAGTGCCACACCATTCTCTGAAACAGACTGTTGATGTAATTGGCATAGACTCACTATTTTGCTGCACATACAAGGATGGAATCTGTTTGAAGGTGGCTTCAGTGTTTTCAGTCCATGAGCAATTGCTTTGCAGGATTCCCTAATGGAGAGTGCACATGTGGGGACTTTGATTGTGAACAGGACAATGATACTGCTGGTCACATTGACCATTGGCACTTCCTATTTGGGATTGAGTGTGGTACTTGGAATGCATATAGGCTAATCTAGAGTGTGATAGAAGTAGCAATACTTTCCTATCATTGGTATGTTCGGCAATCACTAGGGGTTTTGGTGCCAACTTGGAGCTTTGAGCTGATGGTACTGTGTGACAGCCTTTTGAGCCAGAAGCTGTGCAGTGTGTTAAGGGCTGGGATTGTTCCTTAGTGTCCATGGTGTGAATCTAACCTAGATTTATCAGAAGATGATGACACCGTGTGGAGCTGGAGGAACACAGCAGGCCAGGCAGCATCTGAGGAGCAGGAAAGTTGGCATTTTGGGTCAACTTCCCAACCCGAAATGTCAGCTTTCCTGCTCCTCTGATGCTGCCTGGCCTGCTGTGTTCCTCCAGCTCCACACTGTGTTATCTCAGAGTCCAGCATTGGCAGTTCTTGCTATCTCTTTATCAGAAGATGATTGCTTTACTCTGGTTGGGTGAAGTAAATTGAAGTGAAGCTGTGATCACTTCATTTTGAGATAAGAACAGGAAATGATCATCAGATCAGGTGCAGTCAATGGAGAGAGAACATTGGTGTTTTAGGTTGATGACCTTCCATCCAAACAGAATCTTGAGCTGGGGTAATGTAGAAAGCCGTACTTAATGTGTCACGTTAAATTTGTTCTACACCTGAGCTAAGAGTGATGTTGTGGAAACTTTCTACTGTTTATTCCCAATAACACGTTAGTCCAACCTAGTGTTCAGAATTTTCAGCTGGATGTTTATGGAAGAACAAGGTAACTAGAATTGAGTGAAAAGATGCAATAGGTTTATTTAATATTGGTGGAAAATTTATCATGCAAGCATCTCTGGCTGTACCTTGTTGGCTGGAGCTTTTGACTGGCAAATATGTAGTTAACTGTGAATTATTGGCATTTTATAGGTATGCTTTTAAATTGTAAGTTGCACTTTAAGTAAATGAATGCACCTTGTTAAAATAGTTAGCTTGCTGTGATTCATTTTTCAAAAACAAACAATAACAGTTGTAATTCATTTGATAACATTGGTTTGTGACCTGGGATGTTTCATGACAGAACCAGGTTATTTATACCATTGCCACAGTCTGTATTTTTGTGAAGGTTGATGGTAGAATTATTTATATTCTTGACTGGAGCTGTAGGAGAACAAAAAGAACCACAGGTGAGAGAAGCAGTTTGTCCAACCAAATGTTCCCAATCTCATCACAGTAACTCCATGTGGCATCGAATAGTTTTGGCCGTTATTGACTTGTAGAGTTTTCCAAATATTTAATCAGTCTTTGGACCATAAAAGGCTTTTACTCATTTCTGATGGATAAGTATGTTTAATTGCTTCTGTTTGCATACTCATACCTGAGTAAGAAGCTCTTTCAAAAGAAAACAGATGTCGCCTTTGTTCCTTGCAATGCCAGCACCTGACCCTATGACAAATGTGCGCGCGTGCACACACTACCATCCAGCCATTTCATGTTGCAGGTGAGTGAGGATGCTGAGCAAGTAGCAGTTCCAAATTTGCTGTCCGTTTGATGTCCTTAGTCATTAAGCAAATGGTGTAAACTGGATGGTAAGGGCCCTTGTGACACAATGGTAGTGTCCCTACCTCTGAGCCCAAAGACCTGGTTTCAAGTCCCACCTGCTCCAGAGGTTTGGAGTAACGTCCAAGAACAGACTGATTCGAAGATACCTACCATCTGACTGGTAAATGTTTGGAATTCTGTTAGCCAGGGAGTTGTGGAAGACACAAAAGTTGACAGATTTCTATTATTATGTGAAACAGTATGGAGGTAGTAGGCTGAAAAAGGAATTGAAATGATCTTACTGATTAGTGGAGCAGCACTGAGGGGCGGAGTAACGTGTGTGCTGATTTGCAAGTTCTCGCAAGTGATGATTGCTGCGCTGTAGGCAGTTTGTATAGAGCCATCTGACTCTGATTCATCTTTTTTCTCCATCTCACCTTCAGCCCATTACTGCATTTAGCTGCCCTGGTCTTGTGGTATTCCTATTGCAGTCAGCAAGATTCCCTTACATGGCTGATTGAATGACCAGTTTTTGATTGTGTCAACAAAATGTCAAAGCTTTTAACTAGTGTTGTGGAAACTTTACAGTTCACCAGAGCAAGGAAGCAGCACCACGGTTTACATCTCAACAAAAATCATAGTCATACAGCTCAGAAACAGACCCTTTGGTGTAACTCATCCATGCTGACCGTGTTTCCCAAACTAAACCAGTACCACTTGCCTATGCTTGACCGCACTGTAAAAGGTAAAGTTGCCACAAGTTAAACCTTCCACACCAGATTTATAAATTAAATCTTGTGTATTGCACAGACTAATCCCTCATAAGTTCCCTCTGCATCTGTCCTCCATGTGGCTTTCCCAATTCCTCCCATGCACTCGGTTGGATTCCAGAATGGCTGCTATTGCTCTGTCTGTTGACGGACAATCTTGAGCAGCTCTGGATTCAGAAGTCGCCCCTGCAGACTGTATTGTCTCAGTCTGGATGTGGAAGGTGGCTGACCGACAGCATTGAGGCAAGCAGGGGCTAGGATGCTGAATGCTGCCTTCCT
>NW_025976339.1:0-7475 GCF_021869965.1 Rhincodon typus | reverse complement strand
AATGGTATCAATGTGGATTTCACAAGTTTCAAAATCTCCCCTCCCCCCACCGCATCCCAAAACCAGTCCAACTCGTCCCTGCCTCCCTAACCTGTTCTTCCTCCCACCTATCCCCTCCTCCCACCTCAAGCCGCACCTCCATCTCCTACCGACCAACCTCATCCCGCCCCCTTGACCTGTCCGTCCTCCCTGGACTGACCTATCCCCTTCCTAACTCCCTACCTACACTCACCTTTACTGGCCCCATCCCCGCCTCTTCGACCTGTTTGTTTCCTCTCCACCTATCCTCTCCTCTATCCCTCTTCTATCCGCCTCCCACTCTCTCCCTATTTATTTCAAAACCCCCTTCCCCTCCCCCTTTTCTGATGAAGGGTCGAGGCCCGAAACGTCAGCCTCTCTGCTCCTATGATGCTGCTTGGCCTGCTGTGTTCATCCAGCCCTGCACCTTGTGTAGGTGTTTTGTGCTTGAATTTCCAGAAGACATCTGGCAAGGTGCCACATAAAAGATTATTGTAGAAATTAGAAGTTCATTGCGTAGGGGGGTAACACAATTCTTGCAACTTAACTCTGTCAAAAATAATACCCTCAACTCACCCCTGCCAAGTGATGACCTAATGCAGGCTAGCAGAAAGCTGGCAGTGCATAAATGGGTCCTTTTCTGATTGGCAGGATGTGACAAATGGAGCCCTACAGTCTGTATTAAAGCTTTAGCTTTTTTCTAATTTATACCAATGACTGAGATGAGGGAGCCTTAGCAACCAACGGCCAAATGGATAGAACATTTTGCAAAGTAGTTGTTGCTGGCTGCTCCCAGAAATGTAGGTCCAAATTTGTGCTGAATGTGTAGCAAATAGCTTCTAGGGCTCTCCTTGTGGTGTGGTGGTAGTGTCCCTACCCCTGGACCAGGAGAACTAATTTCAAGTCCTGTCTGCTCCAGAGATGTGCAATAACATCTCTGAACAAGCTGATTACGAGGGGGCATAATTGTAAGGTGATTGGAGGAAGGTATAGGGGAGGTGTCAGAGGTAGGTAGAGAGTGCGCTGCCGGCAGTGGTAGTGGAGTCAGACACTTTAGAGACTTTTAAGCGACTCTTGGATAGGCACATGGAGGATAGTAAAATGTAGGGTATGCAGGGTAGATTGATCTTAGTAGGATAATAGGTCGGCACAATATCGTGGGCCGAAGGGCCTGTACAGTGCTGTACTGTTCTATGTTCTTTGATTAAAAAATAGATTTGAAAAGAGTAGATGAGAGAGTGAAGGCATTGGACCTAAATTTGCAGGTGGCACAGGGAGAAGATAGACTATGTTAGGAGGAGGATGAAAGGAGGTTGCAGGCAGATGGAGATAGATTGAGTGGGGCTTGAAGCCATGACATGAAGTGGGTGTGAAAAGTATATATAGATGGGTAGGGAAACCCATCGAAGCTGCTTGGGATACAAATTGCCAGTGGTTCTGTAGTTATGTAGTTCTGTAGTTTTGGTCTCCTTACTTGAGAAAGGATGTATTGGCACTGGACGGGGTGCAAAGGAAGTTCACTAGGTTGATTCCGGAGTTGAGGGGGTTGGTTTATGAGGAGAGACTGAGTAGATTGGGATTATATTCATTGGAATTCAGAAGATTGAGGGGAGATCTTATAGAAACATATCAAATTATGAAGGGAATAGATAAGATAGAAGTAGAGAGGATGTTTCCTCTGGCAGGTGAAGCAAGGACAAGAGGGCATAGCCTAAAGATTAGAGGGAGCAGATTTAGGACTGAACTGAGAAGGAATTTCTTCACCCAGAGGGTTGTTAATCTATAGAATTCCTTGCCCAGTGAAGTATTTGACGCTACTTCAGTAAACGCTTTTAAAAAAAAGGTAGATTTTTTTTGAACAATAAAGGAATTAAGGGCTACGGTGAGAACGCGGGTAAGTGGATCTGAGTTCACGAAAGGATCAGCCATGATCTTATTGAATGGCGAAGCAGGCTCGAAGGGCCAGACGGCCTACTCCTGCTCCTAGTTCTTATGTTCTTATGTTATTGTCGGAATACTGTTAACTGGGAACTAGTGCTGATAACTAACAGAAGGTGTGAAATTTCATGGAGGCACAATGTGATTTGTGGATTTAAATCACAATTAAGTCCAGTAGCATCTGCAGAGAATGCTGTTATGGCAGTATGGTTTATTTCTGTTAAGACATGTGAGGAGCAGTTGATTTTATTAGCTTGTAATTATTAATTTAATTCATTCATGGGATGTGGGCATCTCTGACTGGGTCAGCATTTATTGCCCATCCCTAACTGCCCAGAGAGCAGTTTAAGAGTCAACCACGCTCTGTGTGTCTGGAGTCACGTGTAGGCCAGAGCAGGTAAAAATGTCAGATTTGCCCTGAAAGGGCATTAGTGAACCAAACGGGTTTTTATCCCAACAAGTGGCAATGGTTTCATGGTCATCATTAGACCCTTAATTCCAGATTCTTTATTGAATTCAAATGCCACCATCTGCCATGGTGGGATTTGAACCTGGGTCCCTAGAACATTAGCTGAGTTTCTGGATTAATAATGTCATGATAATACCACTTAGCCATCGCATCTCCACTTTAAGCAAAACTAGATGCTCCATCCACACAGGGGATCAGAAGGTTTCTTTTTCACAAACCACTTAAAAGAAAGCTACATTTACCTTTTTACAATTGTTAATGACAAAGAAAAGATCCACAATGAGTTAAAATCATTGACTCTGAGAATCTGAGACTTTAAAGTAAACTGGAACTTTTGCGAGGTCAATGAGGCAGCTCCTTGCACCTTTTGCATTGCAATAATTTTCCTTTCTCGCATTTTCTTTTGTCTAGGAAAAGGATTTGGTGATTCAGCCTCTTAACCTGTTCCTCCATTCAGTTAGATCCCAGTTGTTCTGCTATTAAGCTGCCTTGGTTCTGTAGCCTGCATCTTTTGTAAACAGAAGGTTATAAATTATGCGATGCCAGTTGCACTGTGGTCCTCTGCCCAAGTGGGCATCCCTCATGTGTGAACAGTGAGGGGTGTCAGACTACTGTCTAAGGAAGGTGGCATCATAATTATCAACAGCGAGCTACATCTTTAAAAGAAGAAAGCGCGGTTAGTATCAAAACCTTAGTTGGTTGCTTCGCTTCACAATCTGAGCTCTGGGAGAATTTGTGGGGCCCTCATTCAACTCTCTACCACTCCCAACATCACCACTCCCTCACCTCCCCTCCCCCAACCCCATAAACCTTGATTCCCTTACTGATTAAAAACCTGTCTATCTCAGCCTTGAATGTACTTAGTGACCCAGCCTCATCAGCCCTCAGTGGTCAAGAATTCCACAGATTCACTGTCTTCAGAGAAAAGAAATTCCTCCTCATCCTTGTCTTAAAAATCCACCCCTTACTCTGAGATGATCTTCACTGGTCCTGGAGTCTCCCACAAGGTGAAACGACCTTTCTGTAACTACCCTGTCAAGATCTCTAAGAATCTTATACATTTCAATAAGGTTGCATCTCATTCTTCCAAACTCCAATGAGTACAAGCTCCAACTACTCAGCCAGTCCTCATAAGGGATCAGCCGAACGAACCTCCTCTGGGCTGCTTCCCAATGCCACAACATATTTCCTTGGATAAGGGTTCCAAAACTGCTCACAGTATTCCAGCTGTCCTTGACCTCCATTCCCTTTGAAAGGAAAGCCGTCATTCAATTACCTTCCCGATTACCTTCTGAACTTGGGATACTAACATTTTATGATTCATGCATGAAGACTCGCAAATTGGATTACGTGAGGTAAGTTTGAATGGAGCAGATTGTACATTTTGCCTTTTGTAACTGAGGGGTTTAATGCCTCTTATCACCATCTTCTCAAGGCCACTTACAATGGACAACATACACTGGCCATGCCTGTAATGCACACATCCTGTGAAAGAAATATTTAGGCATAATATTTGATCAGATTTTAATCACTGACTCACGCACATCAGCAGTGGCCTTCTTCAAAGAACTGATTGTTTTAAGTTTGTCTTAGAAGCTGTTAAAGTGGAATTTGTTGCTTCATCAGTGAGAGGTCAATAGTCCGGGTGCCTCAAACTGATTAAGACCAGCCTCTTCCGCTGGTCTGGGCTGACTTGTGGATTAACCTAGGAGAGCATTAGGTGCGGTTCTGGTCTCCCTCCTATAGGAAGGATGTTGTGAAACGTGAAAGGGTTCAGAAAAGATTTACGAGGATGTTGTCAGGATTGGAGGGTTTGAGCTATAGGGAGAGGCTGAGTAGGCTGAGGCTATTTTCCCTGGAGAGTCGGAGGCTGAGGGGTGATCTTATGGAGATTTCTAAAATCATGAGGGGCATGGATAGGATAAATAGACAAGGTCATTTCCCTGAGGTGGGGGAGTCCAAAACTAGAGGGCAGAGGTTTATGGTGAGAAGGGAAAGATAGAAAAGACACCTAAGGGGCAACTTTTTCACACAGAGGGTGGTGTGTGTATGGAATGAGCTGCCAGAGGAAGTGTTGGAGATTGGTACAATTACAACATTTAAAAGGCATCTGGATGGGTGTATGAACAGGAAGGGTTTAGAGGGATATGGGCCAAATGTTGGTAAATGGGATAGACTTATATAGGATATCTGGTTAACATGGACAAGTTGGACTGAAGGGTCTCTTTCCGTGCTGTACATCTCTATGATGCTATGACTATCAGAGAATATCATCTCAGAATATTGGTTCGCACATTTAAGACAGAGAAGAGAAGGAATTTCATTTTTATGAAGGCAGTGAATCTGTGGAATTCTTTACCGCTGAGAGCTGATGAGGCTGGGTCATTAAGTATATTCATGACTGAGGTAGACAGGTTTTTAATCTGGAAGAGAATCAAGGGTTATGGGGAAAAGGCAGGAAAGTGGAGACGAGGATTATCAGATCAGCTGCGTTCTCATTGAGAGCAGACTGGATGGGCTGAATAGCCTACTTCTGTTCCTATCTCTTATGTTTTATGGTCAGTGGTGATTTACATTTTTAAATATTTTATATTCTTTTATTAGAATGTATTCTCTGAGCCACATGTGGGATGAGCTCAGGTTTGGAGCAAACTCGTTATTTTAGGGAACTGTATACATTACAAAGTGGAAAGTGATCGAAAGTTTGTTTGAGTCAGTGTTTCAAGTGAGGAGAATGTTAAAATGTGTTGGATTCATTCACTTTTGAGTAATGTTATATTGTTTCACACTTTCTGGAAATAAAAGTAAGTATTGGATGCCAGACCTAGTCATCCACTGTGACAGAAGGAGGCTTATCGGCCCATCATACTTATATTAGTTTCTTAGTAGAAATTGTAATTAGTTCCACTTGCTGGTTCAAACTCTAAAGCTCTGCAAGTGCCTTCCCGTTTCAAGCATTTATCAAATTTCCTTTCAAATGCTACTGTTGAACCTTTTTCACCTCAGGCCACACAGCACCAGATCCTCCCAACTCTCTATCCAAGTAAAACATTCTCTTTCTTTCGTGTTTACATCTCATGTCGCTGATTGGTGTTGTCAGTGCATAAAGCTGCCAAACCCAATTTACTTGGGAGTAAGGCTATCTCCTTCTGTTCATCTGATCGATCTTAACACACAGACATTTTTATTTCAGCTTTTCCAGGTTAAATTATCTCAGAGGCAGGAACTCCCTCTACTGCATTTTTGACCCAAATCCCAGGAGTGGGATCGAACCCACTGTCTACATGACTCCAAGGCGAGTGTGCCACTGAAATGAGCCAGCAGTCACACAGCTGAGTTAGTGCCTTGTTCTGTGACCAGTGTTTTCAACATTAATTCATTTTACCCAGTGTATTTTTCAGTTGACAGAATCTGTTATAAATGGTTGAATAGTGTAATCTGCTTTCTAAACTAATGGGCAGTCAGCCAATCAAGGCTTTTTGTGGGGCCTGCAAGAGAGAGAAGCGTTTATCTGGCATTGTGTTCACCCGCGGAAGTACTGCTTTAAACTGAAATGAAATGACTCGTAGGTCGATCTTTTTCTTACGACCTTGGCTGCATTTCTTTACGTCCCAAATGATTATTGCATAGGATTTGCTTTCATTAAACCTGCACAAATCACATGCTTTCTTCAGAAGTGCTGTTTGACTCCACAGTTTGCTATTAATAATCTAAAATGTCGCCTCCTCTGCAGTGTCTGCTTACAGGTTCCCAATTCACTGGCATTTTCCTGGAGTCTCCTAATATTAAAGATTGATTTCTTCGACACACTCCAAATCATGTGGAATAAAAATATCATAAGGCTTTCTTAAAAAAAGTCTTTTTATCTTAAATTTCTTCAAACAGTTTTCATTAGAATTCATAAAAGTATTGAAAATGGAAGAGAAAGTTGCCATTTAGTTGTGAGGAGTGATGGGAGGCAGGGGGATCTAATGCTCTGCTTGCTTAATTAAAGGGGAAACTTGGGGAACACCTTTCATTATCCATACTCCCTTCATATCTTACAACAATTGAAAGTCAGATTTGATGTAAATTGCCAGATTTCTGACCCACACAGAGAGATTCATCTGATTAGTTTCACTCCAAACAAGGTCACGCCACGTCATCACAAAAGTGTGCAGATAGTGAGAAGCCAGAGGACCAGCTTGGATTAATTAATAGCCTAGGGGTTATGGTGTTATGTTGTCTGGTTGTTCAGTGCCTGAGAATGCATCAGTCCTGTCAAAGTGAAAACTCCCAAATATGTTTGTACTTGTAAAGCAGAGATGTCTTCTTAGAAACAAAAACAGAAGTTGCTGGACCCTAAGAAGGGTCACCACGCCCGAAACGTTAACTCTGTTTTCTCTTCACAGTTATTACCAGACCTGCTGAGCTTTTCCAGCAACTCCTGTTTTTCTTTCTGACTTACAGCATCCGTAGTTCTTTTGGTGTCTTCTTAGGTTTGGGCATGTTTGCAGGATGGAAGGTGGGTATTTACCCCAGGATTTTCTGAGTGGTTTAGTTAGACAGATCCAGAAGACTGGTAGGATTAAAAGATCTACTTCAAAGATGCTTGCATGGCACGAGGGCCCTAACAAATGACAGAGGGGAATCGCTACATCACCTGTGGGTGAGCATGTGTCACCATGCCAATCTGTGGGCTACAGACCGCCAACACCATCTACAGTGACACCAGGTAACGCCTCAGGGTGCTGCAGCCTCTCAATCTGCCTCTCACCATTTGGTCTCTTCAACCATAAGCAAAAGTGCAGCAAAAGTTCCCTGTGACCCTCCCAACACCAGCTGGCTTGATTGCTGCATGTTTACCAGATGGACAGGATTCTGTCGACTTGGTGTCTGGAAGCTCAGCCTGGCTCTCCTCCCCCTCTGCATCAGGAAATTTGAGCAACAAGAATGAATCTTTGAGAGATAGTAAGAACTGCAGATGCTGGAGAATCTGAGATAACAAGGTGTAGAGCTGGATGAACACAGCAGGCCAAGCACCATCAGAGGAGCAGGAAAGCTGACATTT
>NW_025976338.1:0-7476 GCF_021869965.1 Rhincodon typus | reverse complement strand
CCTATGATGCTGCTTGGCCTTCTGTGTTCATCCAGCCCTGCACCTTGTTGTCTCGGATTCTCCAGCATCTGCAGTTCCTACTATCTCAAGATCATGGCTGGTCTGATTTTAACCTCACTTCTTAGTTTTCTTGGTGAGCAATCGTACTTGGTAATGAGTGATTGCCACCGCCTCCCAGGTTGCTGCATGTTTCTGCTGATCTTTCACTCCCTTGGTAATCAGGAATCTAGAGAGGGCCATGTGTAGCCCATACTGCCAATAAAGTTCGTTCCAATTTGATCATGATGTGGAGGTGCCGGTGTTGGACTGCGATGGACAAAGTCAGAAGTTGTACCACACCAGGTTATAGTCCAACAGGTTTATTTGAAATCACAAGCTTTTGGACCATAGCCCTTTTGGCAGGTGAAGGGCTGAGCTTCAACTCCACATACTACTGGCTCCCAGATGTTCTGGGACTTGACCAGATTCATTCGTTATTCCTGGACCTGAGGGGATTTGACCAGATTAAATGGTTCAGATTCCCATCCCCGTACCATGTGATGTGACAGCTCCATAAAATAGCTTCTTACAAGTATGCTTAGCAGCTGTTCTTCCTGTTTAACAAAGAACTGCAGATGCTGGAAATCTGAAAAAAAAACAGAACCTGCTGGAGAAACTGGGCAGGTCTGGCAGCATCTGTAGAAAGAAAGCAGAGTTAAACATTTAAGTCAGTGACCCTTCGAATGAAGTTCAGAAGAAGAGTAAATGTATTCAAAGTTAACTCTGCTTTCTCTCCATAGATGCTCCCAGACCTGCTGAATGTCTGCAGTAATTTCTCAATCTCCTGCTGCGTCTTCAGTCTTATTGAAGATGAGGTGAAGGGGTGGTGATTGAATGCAAAGAATGTTATAACTAGGAGGGGGCAATTCAACCCATTAAGCCTGCTCTGCTATTTAAAACCATCATGGCCGATCTCACCTTGGTCTCAAGTCCATTTTGTTGCCTGTTCCTCGTAATAAAGAGAAAAAATCCACTTTCAGTAGACTTCTTCTACATTGAGGTAGATTGACAATCCCCATACCAACCTACTTCAATTTGCCCTAAACTCTAGTGAGAATAGGCCTAAACTGTTCAAACTCTTCTCAAAGGAAGCCTTTTATCTCTAGAATCAATCTAGTGAACCTTCTTTGAACTGTCTCCAAAGTAGTTCCATTCTCACTTAAGTAAAGGCACGAAAACTACACAGTGCTTCAGATGCAGTCTCACCAACATCTTGTACAATTGCAACAACACTTCTCTATTATGCTCCACTCCTTTAGCTAATAAAGTACCAAATTCCATTTGCCCTTCTCATTATCCCATGTACCTACATAATAGCTTTCTGTAACTCATGTATGAGGACACCCAGGTCCCTCTACACCAACGCTGCCTTTTCATTCTTCCAATCAAAATCCATGCTAAACTCCATCTGCTAAATTCTGGCCCATTCACTAAGCGTATCCATATACATTTGTAAATTTCTTATTTCTTCAATGCAACTTACATTCCCACCGATTTTAGTGTCATCTGCAAATTTGGCTATAGTACATTCTATCATTGCATCCAGGCTATTACAATCTATATTATGTAGTTGGGGACACAAGGACCGAACCCTGTGGCACCCCACTAGTTAGATTGCCAATCAGAAAAGACCCATTATCCTGACTCTCTGCTTTCTATTGGTTAGCCAATCCTCTATGCGAGCTAATATATTATTATTCCTTATGCCATGTGATCTGACTACGTATATTAACCTTTTGTGTGGCAATTGATCAAATATCTTCTGGAAGTTCAGAACATCTACAGGACCTCCATTAACGATTTTGCTTGTTACATCTTCAAAGAACTCTTTAAAAAAATTGTCAAGCCTGACTTACCCTTCATAAAACTGAGGTGACTCTAATGGATTGTGTTTTGACTTTCCGATTGTCTTATTACCATTTCCTTAATAATCAATTCCAACAACAATTTCCCAATAATAGATGCTAAATTAACTGATCTATAGTTTCCTGCTTTCTATGTCCCTTTATGAATCAGCATGTTACAGAGTAGCACACTTATTGCAAACTCACTGAAATTCTCCACAAGTCTCTTTCTAAACACCTCCATTTTTCTATCCATCATTAAAAATCTTGTCACAGCACATCTTTCTGACTAAGCTTTCAGTGACCAGTTCTTTCTCTTGCTTCTATATCTTCATATCAGTTAAAGTAATTTAAACTGTTTACCATTTCATCCCAGACCATGTAGAAACATTGAAAATAGAAGCAAGATTAGGTTATTTGGCCCTTTGAGCCTGCTCCACCATTCAGTGTGATCATGGCTGATCATCCATTTCAGTACCTTGTTCCCTATACATGTTTCTTTCCACATACTGATTCCTTTAGCCCCAAAATCTATACCTAACTCCTTGAACACATTCAATATTTTGACCTCAAATGCTCTCAGGCTGGAGAAATTTCTCCTCCTCCATCCTAAATGGCCTACCGTGCACCCAATAACTGCGACCCCTGGTTTTGCACTTCTTGAAATTAAGAACATCCTGCAATTTGACCATTCCCAGTTTTGTTAGAATTTTTTTAGGCTTCTACGAAATCACCCCTTATTCTTCTAAACTAGTCTTAACTAGTCTATTCTCTCTTCATAAGTCAGTCCTGCCATTTCCAGGAATCAGTGTGGTAACCCTTTGTTGCATTCCTTCATAAATGAGACTATCCCTTCTCAGAAAAGGAAATCAAAATTGCAAGACTCTAGTGATAACAAGGTGCAGAGCTGGATGAACACAGCAGACCAAGCAGCATCAGAGGAGCAGGAAGGCTGACATTTCGGGCCTAGACCCTTCTTCAGAAATGGGGGAGGGGAAGGGGGTTCTGAAATAAATAGGGAGAGAGGGGGAGGTGGATAGAAGATGGATAGAGGAGGAGATAGTTGGAGAGGAGACAGACAGGTCAAAGAGGCAGGGATGGAGCCAGTAGAGGTGAGTGTAGGTGGGGAGGTAGGGAGGAGATAGGTCAGTCCAGGGAGGACGGACAGGTCAAGGGGGGGCGGGATGAGGTTAGTAGGTAGGAAATGGGGGTGGGGCTTGGAGTGGGAGGAGGGGATAGGTGGGAGGAAGGACAGGTTGGGGAGGCGGGGACGAGCTGGGCTGGTTTTGGGATGCAGTAGGGGGAGGGGAGATTTTGAAGCTTGTGAAGTCCACGAGGAGCTCGAACAGTTCATCCACTTCACCAACACCTTCCACCCCAACCTTAAGTTCACCTGGACCATCTCCAATACATCTCTCTCCTTCCGGGACCTCTCTGTCTCCATCTCTGGCAACCACCTAGAAACCGATATCCATTTCAAGCCCCCCGACTCCCACAGCTACCTAGAATACACCTCCCCCCACCCACCTTCCTGCAAAACTGCCATCCCCTATTCCCAATTCCTTCGCCTCCGCCGCATCTGCCGTACATCACAGATGTCCTTGTTTTTCAAGGACCGCAACTTCCCCCCCTCAGTGGTCGAGAACGCCCTCGACTGTGTCTCCCACATTTCCCGCAACTCATCCCTCACACCCCCTCCCCGCAATAACAATGAAAACAGAATCCCCCTCGTCCTCACGTACCACCCCACCAACCTCTGGATCCAACGCATCATCCTCCGACACTTCCGCCATCTGCAATCCGACCCCACCACCAAAGACATTTTTCCCTCCCCACCCTTATCTGCTTTCCGGAGGGACCACTCTCTCCGTGATTCCCTTGTCCTCTCCACACTCCCCTCCAGCCCCACCACACCCGGCACTTTTCCCTGCAACCACAGGAAGTGCTACACCTGACCCTACACCTCCCCCCTCACTCCCATCCCAGGCCCCAAGAAGACTTTCCACATCAAGCAGATGTTAACCTGCACATCTGCTAATGTGGTATACTGCATCCGCTGTTCCAGTTGTGGCCTCCTCTACATCGGGGAAACCAAGCGGAGGCTTGGGGACCGCTTTGCAGAACACCTACGCTCGGTTCGCACTAAACAACTGCACCTCCCAGTCGCGAACCATTTCAACTCCCTCTCCCATACCTCAGACAACATGTCCATCCTGGGCCTCCTGCAGTGTCACAACAATGCTACCCGAAGATTGCAGGAGCAGCACCTCATATTTCGCTTGGGAACCCTGCAGCCCAATGGTATCAATGTGGACTTCACAAGCTTCAAAATCTCCCCTCCCCCTACCGCATCCCAAAACCAGCCCAGCTCATCCCCGCCTCCCCAACCTGTCCTTCCTCCCACCTATCCCCCCCTCCCACCCCAAGCCCCACCCCCATCTCCTACCTACTAACCTCATCCCACCCCCTTGACCTGTCCATCCTCCCTCAACTGACCTATCTCCTCCCTACCTCCCCACCTACACTCACCTCTACTGGCTCCATCCCTGCCTCTTTGACCTGTCTGTCTCCTCTCCACCTATCTTCTCCTCTATCCATCTTCTATCCACCTCCCCCTCTCTCCCTATTTATTTCAGAACCCCCTTCCCCTCCCCCATTTCTGAAGAAGGGTCTAGGCCCGAAATGTCAGCCTTCCTGCTCCTCTGATGCTGCTTGGCCTGCTGTGTTCATCCAGCTCTACACCTTGTTATTTCAGATTCTCCAGCATCTGCAGTTCCTGCTGTCTTTGCAAGACTCTAGATATGGTTTTACCAAGGCCCTATATAATTGCAGCAAGATATCCCTGCTCCCATGTTTAAATTCTCTCACTATGAAGCCAACATACCATTTACTGTCTCTTCCCTGTGAACACTTAATTATCAGGATCCATTGGACCTTCTAGTTCTCGTTCCCTGGACTTCCATTTTGAAACAGCATAAATCAGGATTTTGACATTTTGCATGTTGTCACCCTGCAAAAATGAACTGTCCCAAAATACCTTCCCTCATTTATCTCAATAGTTTGGGACAAAAATATTGGATAAATAGAGAAACCAGTCATGTGTTTGTCTGAAATCTGATTAAGTCCTAATATGTCTGTAAATTTAACAAATCCAAAACTACTAGTTAAAATATTTGATATTTTTAAGATCATAATCAGGGAACCGTTAGGACGCTGTTTTTCTAGGGGCAAGGGACAATTCTCCCAGAATTCAAGTGTTCCAGTTTTATGTTATTATATTGTAGCTGTAGTTTAAGAAAAGCTACAATCTGACAATTGCATTGTTGAAATTACACAAAAACTGTATAGCATCTGGAACATGGCAAATTCCTTTTAGATCAAGAACAGAAGATTTAAAAAAAGGGCAATACCAAATTAGAACAAAGACATTCATATATAAAATGTTAGGGGAGTCATACTTATTTGATTTTCAAGCCTACGAACTCTTGAACTTCGAAAGTATCGCACAAGATTGCAGTCTTATGCCATATTGCCAGAGGATGTCAGTCTCATGGCCATCTCGAGTTTTTATATTCCCACAGAGAAAAAAATTCCTTTGTTGCATGCTCTGCACTATGGAAAAGCTTCATTTGAGTACAGAGATGGGATCCTTCCAGCAGAGGGTGCAAATGACCAAAAGAACTTTCGGGAAAGTGTATCACAGCAGTCACTCGGTAGAAGTCAGTGTTTGCTGAATTGCTCCTTTTGCCAGGGAGCGGAACAGCCCCAGGGGAGGAAGGAAATGCATTTGAACATTTCAGTTGACATAGCAACAATCATGTTATATATTCTGCTTGGAAAGCAGGTACAGACCTGTTTGATATGCTAGTGCTGATCAACCACCAGTTGTATATTAATGGAGTTTAAACCTTGGGATTTATGAATTATACAACACAAGAGGAGACCATTTGGTCTATCATGGTTGTGCTGGCTCTTTGAAAGTTCTATCTAATTAGTCTCACTGCACTCTCTCTATCCTGATAGCCCTGCAAATTTTTCCCCTTCATTTCTGAATCCTGAGAGTCTGCCTGAGTAGTTCGGCAGGGTGGTGTGAGTGCAGTCAATGAGGCCCTGAACTTGTGGGAGACATGCTATCTGTGCCAGTCCCAAAGTCCAAACCTATATGCAGTTGTTCATGAATAATATGTTGGAAGCAGTCACATGATTAATATCCTGTTCTTTGAAGCCTGGAATTTGCCAGAGGCAAAGAAGTTCAGCTCCATTGACTACTTGGAGAGTTATGAAGAAAAGCAGGGGAATGGGACTAATTAGATAGCACTTTCACAAAGGCATAACGAACGCAATGATAGATACTTCACAGAAGCCATTCTTTCTCTGATTCACTGCAAAGGCTTTAGAATCAGTTAGTTTGTCAAAATAAACTACCAGCAAAAATCTCTCCAAAATCGTTGCAGCATTTTAAATGAGACCAAACAAGGATCCCTTTAAGCAGCACTGGAAATGACCCGTACCACCCATTCTATTGTCAGAAAAGTTAAGGAAGTCACAGATTGACGTGAAAAATCGAGTTGGGGGCTTGACTGCGTCTTCTGACCCCTATTTTGTCTGTTTCCAGCAGGAATGCTGGTCATTGAAATCACTTGACAAACAGAGCGTTTGGAAAATGGGATACAAGGAATTCATACAGTAAGGGCAGTAACAGAGAAGAACAAGACTGAACATCATTTCCTGCTTTGGCTTCAGAAGACGGGTCGGGCAAAAGGGACCCCACAGACTGGCTAAGGAGGCAAATTATTTTTGTTTGGAAAGAGAGAAGGCAAGTAGAATCTGAAATCTCTTTAATCAGGAGAGAAAGAGAAAGATATTATCAAAACAATCAGTAAGCGTGTACCACTCCCAATGGAGATGGAATGGCTGACATAGGAATGTCATTCATTCTTAAGCATTCGATCACCACCAACAGTTATTTTAAGCCTTTAGGGGACAAGGTTAAATATTTTGAAATGTTAGAAACTGCGATCAGAATATTTCAGTGGACTAGGTTGGCTGAGCAGATTCCAATTTTCACTTTTAACCATTTGATTACAGAGCCACGCCTACTGAGCCCAAGTGTCTTACTAGAATGAAAGATATGTGGCACATTAATAACTTTTCCACTTGTGATCCTCTTTTTGGTTCTGTAATGAATATAGTTCATTCAGTTGGCTGGATGTCAGTTTGCGATGTAGAATGATGCCACTAAGGTAAATTTAGTTCCCATACTGGCTGAGATTACCATGAAGGAATCTCCCTCTTAACCTCTCTCCTTGCCTGGGGCCTGGTGACCCTCAGGTTAAACCACCACCAGTCATCTCTGTTTAATGAGAGAACAGGCCTATGGTCTTGGGAGAACTATGCTAACTGTACCTTTTATGCTGGAAAGGTGGATTACTAAGTATAATATCAATAGACAATAGATTGGAGTTTCATTATTGGCAAAAGAAGATAATACTAAATGTAAGAGATAACAAGGTGTAGAGCTGGATGAACACAGCAGGCCAAGCAGCATCATAGGAGCAGGAAGGCTGACGTTTCGGGCCTAGACCCTTCATCA
>NW_025976337.1:0-7478 GCF_021869965.1 Rhincodon typus | reverse complement strand
GGTCCCGACCCGAAACGTCAATTTTCCTGCTCCTCTGATGCTGCCTGGCCTGCTGTGTTCATCCAGCTCCACACTGTGTCGTCTCTGACTCCAGCATCTGCAGTTCTTGCTATCTCCACAGATGAAAGTCTACCTTCCCTTGTTCAACACTCAGGCAGTGATCGAGACTACCTTGAGTTGTACAACTGTGGTTAGTGCATTTACTGAGAGAACAACTGGGTGCCTTTTCAACATTTGAATGAATCAAATAATAAAGCACACACACACACATACACACACACACACACATGCGCGTGCGCAAGTACATGGTGTACCTTGTTTTTGGATAAAATTAAATTACTATGCTACTGTTTGACAGTGAAATAGTGCAATCTTTTGTGTTGTATTAACTCAGGAATGCCATTTGTAGAAATCTTTGTGTGCCCCACAGATACCATAAAGCATATGAAATGCACTGTCCCATTCTTGATTTCTTATTCATCTTCAGAATGTACATATTAAGCAACAAAAAGTACAGCAAGATAAAACACTCCAGAGGAACAATGCTTCCCCTTTCACAAAGCAAAAGATTTAAAAATGGGGGAATGGAAACTATTCCAGATCACAGATCTTGAAAAATCACTCACACTGGATAATATGGATGGAGCCTTTCCAGCCCCCAAACAACTTGTGTAATGGTTTGTCAGTTGGAAAAATATGGTGAAACTTGTGGGTGAGAGAAAAAAAAAGCTTCTATCCGCCACCCACTCTCTCCCTATTTATTTCAGAACTCCCTTCCCCTCCCCCTTTTCTGATGAAGGGTCTAGGCCCGAAACGTCAGCCTCTCTGCTCCTATGATGCTGCTTGGCCTGCTGTGTTCATCCAGCCCTGCACCTTGTTGTCTCTGATTCAGCAAGAATGTTTTAAGCTGTGAGATGACAATCGCACTTGCGAGTGGTGAGAGTGGTAATTTGCATGCAATTAGTACCTGATCTCACCTCATTGATATGTGTTTTCCTATTATCCCACCCGTTAGATAAAAACTAGGCAGTGACAATCCTTGACATGAAAGTCCAAGCAGGTAATTGGCAGCTGCAGCTCACCTCTAGCTCCTGCAGGTCTCTATCTTGGACCGTGTTCACTAACAGAAACATGGTTGAGAGAAGGGCAGGATTGGCAGCTCATTGTTCCAGGATACTGAAGCTACAGGCATGACAGAAGTACAAGTAAACGAGGAGGGGTAGTTGCCCTCTTGATAAAGGAGGATGAAACAACAGTGCTTAGAGAAGACATTCTGAAGGAGTTATCAAATGAAGCCATGTGGTAAGAACTTAGAAACAAGAAGGGGATGATCACTCTGATGGGACTGTATTACAGACTCCCAAATAGCCAGTGCATACCAGAGGAGCAGATGCGTAGAGAGATTCCTGTAGGAATAATAGTGTAGTATTGGTTAGATATTGACTGGGTCATCCAGAGTGTAAAAAGCCTGGATGGGGTGGAATTTGTCAAAAGTGTCCAAGAAAGTTTCCTGAATCAATATGTAGAGGGCCCTACTTGAAAGAGTACAACCCTGGACCTCCTTTTAGGAAACGATGTCAGGCAAGTGACTGAAGAGTCAGTCGGAGAGAGCTTTGGGTCCAGTGACCAGAACTCTCTTAGTTTTAACATAATTATGGAAAAAGATGGCACAGGTCCACAGGTTAAGGTGCTCAACTGGAGCAGGGCCAATTTTGGGGCCATTAGGCAGGATCTAGCAGAGGTCGATTGAGTGAGTCTGTTTGAAGGAAAAGGAGCGACTGGCAAATGGAAGGCTTTTAAAAGTGTGATATCAAGAGTCCAGGGACAGTATGTCCCTGTTAGGGTAAAGAGAAAAGCTGGCAGGTTTAGGGATCCCTGGCTGACAAGGAATATTGAGACTCTGGTCAGGAAAAAGAAGAAGGCATACGTTTGGTTTAAGCTATCAAGCTTAATTGTATCCCTATATGCTATAAAAAGTGTAGGAGCACACTCAAGAGGGGAACCAGAAGGGCAAAAAGAGGGTATGAAATGGATCTGACAGATAAGATTAAAGATAATCCCAAAAGGTTCTATAGGTATATTAAGAGTAAAAGGGTGGCTAAGGAGAAAGTAGGTCCTCTTAAAGATCAGCATGACCATCTTTGTGTGGTGCCACAGGAGATGGGGGAGATTTTTAATGAATATTTATCCTCAGTGTTTACTGAGGAGAGAATCATGGATGTTAAGGAAATAAGGGAAACAAGTGGGGATGGTTTTGGACCGCATAAACATTACCAAAGAGGAGGTGTTTGCAGCCTTAAAGTGCATTAAGGTGGATAAATCCCCTGGGCCTGATCAAGTCCATCCTTGGACATTGTGGGAGGCTAGGGAAGAAATTGAAGAGTCCCTTGCAGTGATTTTTGCTTCATCATTATCCACTGGTGACGTTCCAGAAGACTGGAAGGTGGCTAATGTTGTTCCATTGTTTAAGAAAAGTAGCAAAGGTAAGCCAGGGAGCCACAGTGAGCCTGACATCAGTGGTAGGCAAGTTATTGGACAGGATACCAAGAGACAGGATCAACCAACATTTGGATAGTCACGATCTGATTAGGGATAGTCAGCATGGATTTGTGCGTAGGAAATCATGTCTGACAAATCTTTCAGAGTTTTTTGAAGAGGTAACCAAAAGGATGGATGAGGATAGGGTAGTGGATGTTATCTATATGGACTTTGACAAGGTCCCACACGACAGTTAGTCATGAAAGTTAGGTGGCATGGGATCCAGGGAGAGTTAGCTAATTGGATTCAAAATTGGCTCGATGATAGAAAGCAGAGGGTGATTGTTGAAGGTTGTATCTCGGACTGGAGGCCTGTGACTAGTGATATGCCACAGGGGTCGGTGCTGGGACCTTTGTTATTTGTTATTTACATAAATAATCTGGATGTGAATGTACAAGGCATGACTAGTAAGTTTGCGGATGATACAAAATTAGGAAGTATTATTGATAACGAAGAAGGTTATCAAAAATTACAGAGGGATTTTGATCAGATGGGGAACTGGGCTAAGGATTGGCAAATGCAATTCAATACAGATAAATGTGAGGTGTTGCACTTTGGAAAGTCAAACTAAGGTAGGACTTATACAGTAAATGGTAAGGTCCTGAGGAGCATTGGGAAACAGGAACCTGGGAGTACAAGTGCATAGTTTGTTGAAAGCAGAGTCACAGGTGGACAGGGTGGTGAAGAAGGCATTTAGCATGCTGGCCTTCATCGGTTGAGGCATTGAGTATAGGCGTTGAGACATTATGTTACAGTTGTATAAGTTATTGGTGAGGCTGCACTTGGAGTATTGAGCGCAGTTTTGGTCACCCTCTTATAGGAAAGACATATTTAAACTAGAAAGTGTGCAAAGAAGATTTTTGAGGATGTTGCCAGAACTAGTAGGGCTGAGTTATAGGGAGAGATTGGCCAGGATAGGACTTTATTCGTTGGAACGTAGGAGAATGAGGGATGACCTTATTGAGATGTATAAAATCATGTGGGGCATAAATAGGATGAATGTATAGTCTTTTTCCCAGGAATGGGTAATTGAAAACTAGAGGGTATAGGGTTAAAGTGAGAAGGGAGAGATTTAAGAAGGACCTGAGGGGCAACTTCTTCACACAGAGAGTGGTGCATATATGGAATAGGCTGCCAGAGAAAGTGGTTGAGGCAGGTACAATAGCAACATTTAAAAACATTTGAATAGGAACATGGATGAGAAGGGATGTGGACCAAATGCGGGCAATTAGAACTAATTGAGCGGGCACCATGGTCAGCATGGAACAGTTTGGGCTGAAGGTCCTGTTTCCATGTTGTATTACTTTATGACTCTATGATTCTATAACATCCCAGAGTTATGCTCCATGGCAATGATTGCTGAAATCTCCCAAATTAGGAAATTGGCATCAGACACATACCGCATCATCATGGCATATCTCTGACCTACTTACAACACAGTTTCCCTCTTCAATGCTGGACTTTATTGTAATGCTGCTGACAAAACATGCTGTATGTAGGGACAAGTATCCATCTCATTGATTGGGTAAGGGGGTACCTCGCTTGATCGCCTAGCACTCACACATTTGGCACCTACTTGGATGCCTTGCCATTTAGTGCAGACAGAAAGCCAGGCAGCTTGTCATGCTCATCAGTAATGATCAGTAAAGGGAGTGAATCTGTTGCTATATGACATTGTCCTATATTAATATCACACTTAGAGCATATGATGGCATGTTATGTAGCAAACATACTTCATGTGCTTCAGCCAAATGGCCATGTCTCTGAGTCTGAGGGGAGTGGTCTTCAGTCAAGTCAAGGCAGACAGTCATTAGTCATGGAGTCCTGTCACAGTCAGCTGAGGTCAACGTTTGATCTCAACCCAGGAGCTTGGACATGGTCAGTCAGCCACTGTGGCAGTCAAGATCAAGAGTTCCAGATCACAGCAGACAAAGGAGTGGGCCATGATCATTTCAGAATGGTCCAGTGCAACCAGTTCAGGTACTTGTGACAAGTCAGTCGGGGAACTGGACAGAAATCAATCAGGAATCCAGTCACTTGTCAGTTGGGGCTGTACTTCTAGGTTGGTCAGAGGTGGTGGGGCATGGCCAGTTCCTAAGGTTTGTTTAGTGAAAATTAAGAGCGGGTTGGGTTATTTTGTGCCACTGATGTGGTACAGAAGCTGGGGAAGTCACTTGTGGGGATTGGAGGCAGGATGCTGGCATGGCAAAGGGAAAGTAATTGGAAAGAAGGAAAACGCAGCATGTAAGGATGGGAGACAGTAGTAAATTGTAGGACACGGGTTACTGCAGGAGGAGTGTGCCATTGATACTCAAAACCACCCCAGCTTCAATGAGAAGATAACGCAGCAGAATTGTCAAGACCGTGCTGTAGGATCAGGACTCAGAGGGTAATGTCGCGAGATGAAGACGCAGACAGTTGGATGGGAACATGTGGGAGCTCAGTACTAGTGAAGTTGACATTGATTGCCAGGAAGAAAGGAACATGGCGGTTCAAAAGGGAGATGTCTAGATTACCAGGCTGAGCCATGTGACTCACTGTGCCAAGTGTGAATCTGCATTATCTTCTAACCTTTATGAATCAAGAATGGACAATGGATATGAGCTCCAATTACAACTGGAGTGGATGAAGAAAGTAGTTTATTCCTGTCTGAGTACACAGAAGCAATGAGACACCCTTCAAGGGGAGAATTACATTCATCAGACACTTACACAATACAATTTGAAGACATCTATATTCATTTGTTGATGGTTGAAAGGCAAGCAATTCTTGCTTGTCCCAATCGCGAGTGGAGCTTCCCCTTGTTTTTTTCTTTGCTGTTATTGATGTTGAATAAAAGTGAACATTTCAGAACAGTTCTGAGGAAGGGTCACTGAACCCAACACATTAACTCTGCTTTCTCTCCGCAGATTCTATCAGACCTACTGAGTTATTCCAGCAATTTCTGGTTAAGTACAAGAAGAGTCATTTTGGACTTAAAACATTGACTCTGTTTCTCTCTCCAGAAATTCTGCCAGACCTGCTGAGTTTCTGTCGCATTCTCCTTGTTTGTTCCAGATTTTCAACACCCACAGTATTATGTTTTTATTTCCATCAAACCGAAATTAACAGTTAGCTAATTTTTGTTAAAATTCACCCAATAATATATATTGACAGCCATCCGTTATTTGACTCCTTATGAAAGATCTGTGTTTGTATCTGAAAGGGTGCCTAAAAATTCATCACTTTCATATTTATATTTGCACTTTTTCATTTTTTCTACATTTCTAGGATCATTTGTAACGCCTGGTGTGACGGAAATATTAGAGAAGAAGAAAAATGCTTTTCTGTCAATATCACATCCTCAGGACATCTCACTGTACTTCATAGTGAATTAATTACTTCTGCAATGCAGTCATTCATTTTACAAATAGGTTCTGCAGCCAAGCCACACAACAAGACGTGCCCACAAGAAGATGAACCACCAGTTAGTCTGCTTTACAGGTAATGCACAGTGACACTGGAGAAGCTTGGCAAGTCTCCCTGAAATAGTGCCATAAGATCATTTAAGGTGTGAGGCAGAACTAGTGATGAACAGAATGCTCATCTGAAATATTTGATTCTTGTAGGTGCAGTTACAATGAAAATCAATTAGTCAGGTGATGATGTAAAGTATCATTACATTTATGAATGTGAGCTTGATTTGCAATGAAGTATCACCCATGGTAGAAACTGCCCATATTTTCATCCATTGGTGCCAGTAAATTTGGATTTGCCTATTTTACTTTCAACAATACAACTCTCAATGCTGTCAGTGTTAAATGTAGTCTGCATTCAGACCTAGGACAGGAGATTGATCCCATGACCTTGTAAGTCAAGAGTGGAATAGCACTTAAAGTAGACTAGATCAAATGCTGTAAAATTCTCAATAAAAGATATTCATAAAAATGAAATAAATAGTAAAAACATTATGCAGAAGGGTCCCGACCCAAAACGTCAGCTTTCCTGCTCCACTGATGCTGCCTGGCCTGTTATGTTCCTCCAGCTCCACACTGTGTTATGCAGCACACTGGACTAGGAATCTGACTTAACCACACAATATATTGTACAGTCACTGGGTCAACTAAAGAACTTCATAAAAGAAGAAATAAGTCTTTAAAGAAAGTGTGACTTTACTGCAAATTGTCAGTTCAAGTCAATAACAGGTATGAGTCTGAAGTAAGAACCCTTACAATTATATTATCCTGCTTTTCTTAACTCTTAGGTTGACAGTTTACATTAAATTTTAAGTAATAGTTTTAAATTATTTAATCACCAAAGAGTACATAAAGTTAATTACTCCCACGGGAATAAATGTAGCAATTTCCTTGTTTCATAAAAATCATTTGCATTCGATTTATTCCCATTGGCAATTAGAATGTAGTTCTAACTAATCAACACCTGTTGAGTCCAAAGAAAACACATTAAAAAGAAGAATAGTGAACAATAACACACATTCCAATTACTTTATTGACTTAAGTGAATATACTGAGGCCAATATAATTTAGTTTGTTGATAATACCAAGCTTACAGAGCACAAAGAGCTATTGATTAACTGAGTCGACAGCAGGGTGTCAGATAGGGCATAAAACAACTTATTTACTTTGGCAGGATAGAAAAACATAACACTTTTTTGAAAGGTGTGCAACATCTAAATGTTGATGTTCACGTCAACTTGGCTGTACTTGTACCAGGAACACAGGAAGCTATCTTCCAGCAAAAGATTAGCAAAACTAATGGCTCAGACACAGTAGGAACTGCAGATGCTGGAGAATCCGAGACAACAAGGTGCAGGGCTGGATGAACACAGCAGGCCAAGCAGCATCATAGGAGCAGAGAGGCTGACGTTTCGGGCCTAGACCCTTCATCAGAAAAGGGGGAGGGGAAGGGGGTTCTGAAATAAATAGGGAGAGAGTGGGAGG
>NW_025976336.1:0-7478 GCF_021869965.1 Rhincodon typus | reverse complement strand
CTGAGGAAGGGTCATTGGACCCGAAACGTTAACTCTGTTTTCTCCTCCACAGATGCGGCCAGACCTTCTGAGCTTTTCCAGCAACTTTGTTTTTGTTCCTGATTTACAGCATCCGCAGTTCTTTTGGTTTTTATTTGGTGCTGTGAAGTAGTCTCCCAGGAACCAACACTGTTTGAATGATGCTTCCTGTTTCTTCAAGACATGTACAACCACAACTATGTAACCAGCATGCTGCCTGTGAATGTTAGTTAGTCCCTTGCAAAAATCTGCAACATTTTAATCTGGGAGAAATTCCATGTTTTCTGCAGTTTAAAGCAGTCCATTTTATTTTATCTCTCTCTCTCTCACACACATACATACACACACACACAGCCTTGTTATATTAGTAGAATGAATGAATTTGAGTAAAGTGCTAGGCAGTAATATAATCACAGAAGCTCCAATTAGTTCTTTGTTACATCACTAGAATCTAAGGATAGATTTAATGCCTTGCAGTTTACTTTCACCATGTTTATCACCTCTTTCTCCTCTGAAGATTTCTTGTAAGGTTATGATTTCTCAGATAACCCTACTCAAGAAGCTATTCTACGTGTCATAGCCTTGATTGGGTTTCTTTGCTGTCTCGTTTTTGGGATAATCCTATTGGAGACCAATGCTACCCTGACCTGACAACTGTATATTTTTAACGATCATGGATGCAGAAATAAAGACAAATTTGCATTTACAGGGCACTATCATGACTTCAAAATGTCATAAAGCGCATCACAGGCAGTGAAATATTCTTGAAGTTTCATCACTGTTTAAATGTAGAAAACACAACAGTCATGAACAGCAATTAAATAATTACCCAGATTGCATGTTTTAGGTGTTATCTTTGAGTTAAAATTGGTTAAGACAGCACTGGGCATTCACCCCTAATCCTCTTCCAAAATTGCTAGGGCATGTTGTACATCCACCAAGGTCTCAGTTTCAAAAACAAAGTTGCTGGAGCTCAGCAGGTCTGGCAGCATCTGTGAAGGAAAAAACAGAGTTAACGTTTCAGGCCCAGTGACCCCTCCTCAGAACCCTTCTCAGTTTAACATTTCCATCATCTCCAAAAGTCCTCTAGCAAAGTAACCATTCTTCAGCAGCGCACTGAAGCATCAGCATAAATTTTGTGCTCGATTCTGATGTGGGAATCAAACTCAAAACCTTCTGATCTGGAAGTGTTATAATGATTCTGAAAATACATGTGTTTTTTTTTACCCTTCCAAACCTGTAATTATAATGCAACTTGCAGCTCAGGGTCAGCATCATATAGTGCGGAAACAGACCCTTCGGTCCAACCAGTCCACACCAACCATAATCCCAAAGTAAACTATTCCCACCGGCCTATGTTTGGCCCATATCCCTCCAAACATTTCTTATCCATGTACTTATCTAAATATCTTTTATACATTGTAACTGTACCACTACATCCACCACTTCCTTTGAAAGTTCATTCCATACACGGACCACCCTATTTGTAATTGTCCCCATGTCTCTTTTAAATCTTTCTCCTCTCACCTTAAAAATATGTCCCCTAGTTTTGAAATCCCCCACCATTGGAAAAAAAAATCTGGCATTTACCTTAATCTTCTATTCCTTTAAAAATGAGCTAATTTTGATCAAATAAGTTTAAGCTCGCAGTCATGTTTGTATTCACTGTATATAATTTCGTGATACTGCCTCTTTAGTCTTAGTTTTATTGGGATTAAAATTTGGAAACTACATGCTCTTCAATGACACTTCCCAAAGAGGTTGCAGATGTTCTGGTTGGTGATACCAATTTGCATTGGAGGTTTCATGGTATGTTGTCTCACATCCAATCTTGTCTAATACTTTTAAAACAATCAGTTATAAAAATAATCAAAGAAAAAATTTTTAAAAGTTTTTGCAATTCTCAGAGATAGCAAGAATTGCAAATGCTGGGTCCGACCAGAAATGTCAGCTTTCCTGTTCCTCAGATGCTGCCTGGCCTGCTGTGTTCCTCCAGCTCCACACTTTGTTTTGTAATTCTCCAATGTTTTTTCTCCTGTGTTTGATAACAAAGTTTTTAATCACTGGAGATTCTAGGATAATTCTGGAATGCTAGCAGGTCAATGATCAATGATTTTATGTTTGAAAAGATGAATGGCAGATGCCTTTTCCCTCAGGCGGGGGATTTCAAGACTAGCAAGCATAGTTTAAAAGACATGAAGGGCATTTTTTTTAAACAGAGAGTGCTTTGTGTGTGGAATGAACTTCCAGAGGAAGTGGTAGTTGCAGGCACAGTTACAATGTTTAAAAGATATTTAGATAAGTACATGAATAAGAAATGTTTGGGGGAATATGGGCCAAGTGCAGGCAGTTGGGATTAGTTTAGTTTGGGATTATGGTTGGCATGGACGGGTTGGACTGAAGGGTCTGTTTCCATAATGTATGACTCTATGGCTCTATAAAATATTATTAAGGATCAGGGAACCAATGTGGTTAACTGGAGTTAAGATACAGGCTGGTCAACATCTAATTCAATTGGTTTGCACTGACTGCACTCCTGTTCCTATCTGTTAATCGAAATTCGAGCGTAAATCTGACTGAAATGAGTTAGGAATCTGACATCCTTTGTGGATTGAGCTTTTCTTTGCTGCTGTAGTGTTAAACCAGTTTGATATCATTTCAGTGCACCTGAAAGGGAATGAATCAAATCGACCCAGGAATGTTCCTTCCATAATAATAAAATGATGCAAAACAGAACAATATAAAGCATTGCAGATGCTCGAAATCTGAAATGAAAACTGAAATTTTTGGAGGAACTCAGCAGGTGTGACAGTATCTATGGAGAGAAAAGAGTTAACATGTTGAGTCTAATGTCTCTTCTTCAGAACCCTTCCTAAAATCCTTCCACCTTTGATATTCTATTTGGAAAGTATGTGTCGGTGTGTTTGTAAAAAGGACGGAATGGGGCTCAGCAGCAATGTCCCTCATTTCCAAATCATCTGCTGACACTAACAAACTGGGGCAGCATGGTGGCTCAGTGGTTAGCCCTGCTGCCTCACAGCACCAGAGACCTGGGTTCGATTCCACCCTTGGGTGACTGTGTGGAGTTTGCACATTCTCCCTGTGTCTGCGTGGATTTCCTCCAGGTGCTCCAGTTTCCTCCCGCAGTTCAGAGATGTGCAGTCTAGGTGGGTTGACCTTGCTAAATTGCCCCATAGTGTTTAGGGATGTGTAGATTAGGGGAATGGGTCTGGGTGGGATGCTCTGAGGATCAGTGTGGACTTGTTGGGCCGAAGGGCTGTTTCTACACTGTAGGGATTCTATGATAAAACTGGGTTCACGTATGATGTGTGACCCAGGGGTGAAGTACTATGGGAATGCCAGTGTCCTGTGAGCCAGTAGGATTCACACTTTAGCAGAAGGATGTGGGGCAGGATAGATTTAAAATGTAGAAGAATCGGGTGTGTCATGTTTGACTGCAATTCGATACAGAGGAGTCATTAGGTATGCTCAGGTCAGGATTAGACCTTAAAGAGCTGCCTTCTAGCATTACTGACACTTTCATTATAGACGGGGAAAAGACTAACAAAGGGCTTGTCAATGTGCATCTGTCTGGATGCCACCAAAGTTTAGATTGTTTCATTTTACTAGCCGTACAAGCCAATATTTGAAGGGAATCAAATTTGCTGTATATTTCCATTAGTCCCACAAGTACTGCACCTCACTTGTAAGAAAAAACTGCAGATTGTGTTTTAACATTTATTTCAGTCCTTGACATTTATAACTACTGTCAGCTCAAAAGACATGTGGAAGTGATTACAGTCTGCTTACCAATTTGTATACGATGAAATTTTGATAGGTAAAATTTAAGAAAGAAAACGTCTTCCTGCCTCAGGCCCAATTTTAAATTAGGACTTAAAAGGTGTGACCAGTTCACTTGCCAGAAGTAGGCAGGATCATTATCTCAGCATTTTTACAGCATCCGCAGTTCTTTCGGTTTTTATTTCATTCGGATCATTATTTCAATAGCCAAATCAAGGACGTCAGTAATACAGAATGCTGACTCCATTTTCATCTACCTATGGTCAGAGCTTGTAAAATGCTCTACCTTATGCTTCTGCGGGCATTGAGTGGGACAGCAGTCTGTACTGAAACAACAGACAGCTTCACAGAAACTGATTTTTTCAGGACTGAGAGGAACAACTGTACTCTTTCAAAACTCTTCCCCCACCCCCAAACATACTTAAGGCTGTTTCCCTGCCCTCTCTGAAATGATCTCTTCATCCAGTATGCTGGCCTCCATATTAATGTAGGGACTAGCAGATCTTATGGTAACAAAGAACACGGAAGAATTTATAAATTAGCACCCTGTGGAGTAATTCATTTTTTAACTCTTTGTAAGTGTTGCACTGTTTAGTATCTTATTGTTTCGTTTCTTTCAGCAAAGCAACATTAGGAACATGGGAAGGCCATTCATCTATATCACAGCTGATTTCTACTCCAACTCTAACTCCACCTTTGCTTCACAATCTCTGCCACTCTTAAATCTATCTAAAACATCTCTCAAACTCTCCCTATACATAGCCTGCAAATAAATTTGTCATAATTGTTTTCCAAAGCATTTTGTTTTAACTGCATGATATTTCCAATCATGCAAAAAGATAGCCGAGTATGAGTTCCTATAGACCCAAATGAGTCATTTTAAAACGTTTGTTTTTGTGGGATGTGGGTGTCGCTGGCTGGCCAGCATTTCTTGCCCATCCCTAGTTGCCCTTGAGAAGGTGGTGATGAGCTGCCTTCTTGAACCACTGCAGTCCACCTGCTGTGGGTTGACCCATAATGCCATTAAGGAGGGAATTCCAGTATTTTGACCCAGTGACTGTGAAGGAATGGTGATATATTTCCACGTCAGGATGGTGAGTGACTTGGATGGGAACTTGGAGGTGGTGGTGTTCCCATATGTCTGCTGTCCTTGTCCTTCCAGATGGAAGTGGTCATGGGTTTGGAAGGTGCTGTCTGAAGATCTTTGGTGAATTTCTGCAGTACATCTTGTAGATAGTGCACTGCTGCTACTGAGTGTCAGTGGTGGAGGGAGTGGATGCTTGTGGCTGTAGTGCCAATCAAGTGGGCTGCTTTGTCCTGGATGGTGTCAAACTTCTTAAGTGTTGTTGGGGCTGCACCCATCCAGGCAAATGGAGAGTATTCCATCACACTCCTGACTTGTGCCTTGTAGCTTGTGGACAGGCTTTGGGGAGTCAGGAGGTGAGTTACTCGCTGCAGTGTTTCTAGCCTCTGACCTGCTTTTGTAGCCACTGTGTTTATGTGGTGAGTCCAGTTGAGTTTCTGATCAATGGTAACCCCCAGGATGTTGATAGTGGGGGATTCAGTGATGGTAACACCATTGAATGTCAAGGGGCAGTGGTTAGATTGTCTCTGATTGGTGATGGCCATAGCCTTGCAGTTGTGTGATGCAAATGTTACTTGCCACTTGTCAGCCCAAGCCTGGACCCTATGCAAACCTTGTTGCATTTGAACATGGACAGCTTCAGTATCTGAGGAGTCACGAATGGTGCTGAACATTGTGCAATCATCAGCAAACATCCCCACTTCCAACCTTATGATGGAGGGAAAGTCATTGATGAAGCAGCTTAAGATAGTTAGGCCTAGGACACTACCCTGAGGAACTCCTGCAGTAATGTCCTGAAGCTGAGATGACTGACCTCCAACAACCACAACCATCTTCCTATGTGCCAGGTATGACTAACCAGCAGAGAGTTTGCCCCCTGATACCCATTTATTCGAGTTTTGACAGGGATCTTTGATGCCACACTCAATCGAATGTGGCCTTGATGTCAGAAGCTGTCACTTTCACCTCACCTTTGGAATTCAGCTTTTTTTTCCATATTCTTCAAAGGCTATAATGCGAATGATGGCTGTAACTGGGGAGAAATTCTCAATTTAACTTTGATTCATGCTCTTGGATCACTTGCCTCCATTTGAAAGGGCAGGCAGGAATTTTGATTCAACGAGAGATGGCATCATTAAGAGTGAATCATTCCATCTGGAATTGCAGTCTGGATTTTGTGCTTAATTCCCTGAAGTTGGATTTGAAACTACAATGTCCTAACTCAACAGGCAAGAGCACTAAACTAAGCCCAGCCTACAACAAAAGCAGGGGTTAGATTGCATGTTAACAACACATCAATGGTTATAGATATTTTCCTAAGCAATCTGTTCAGAGATCCCACTACGTACCTCTGAAACAGGCAGGCCTTGAATCTAGGCTTCCTAGTTCAGAGGTATGGGCACTACCATTGTGTCACAAGAGCCCCTTCTAACAATAGCACCAACAATGTTGAGATGGTCAGAAAGAGGCTCAATCTGCTCCCACTCCATACTCGTCCCACTTTCACTCTCTCCACAGTAGTCGATAGTACAAACCCAGCCTTGGCCTAAGCCATGATGAGTGTTGGGATGTTTTCCCTCTGCAGATGAGATGGAAAAACCAGTGGGAGTGGTGGGTGCAGGGCTGCAAGTAAGCCTTGCACACCCCCTGTGATGCCAGATGCCTCCATTTGGAGAACGTAAGTCTAGTCAGTGACCTGAGACACTTGCACAGATAACAGCAAGTGTCAGTCTAGACAGATAGTCAGGAAGAAAATTATCAAAAATCCCAAGTAATAACTTTGAAAATAAAGGTGAAAATTGTTATAATCCCACAAAAAAAGCTTGAGGTAGATTAATCCAAGTTTCTTGAACATTGTCCATTTAAAGAGAGCAAAGGTGAAGTAGATTTCAAGTCAAAATGGCTCCATATTAATCCATCCAAACATTGGTATAAATCAACAGTTGCCACAAATACAGGTCCCAGAGAGACTATTAAATCCTTATCTGTTATCTGTAAAGTAATATTACATGCCATTGCGGAACATCTTTTCAATTTCAGATAACTGATAGCTCATCTCGTCGGTACCAATTGGAAATGTGAAATTCATTCAGACCAGCTGTCTGCAGCCAAGCCACTCCCGGTTAAAAAATAACATTTTTACCACAAAAACTGCAAATGAGAAATGTATAACGAATGCACATGGAACAGGAAGCTGGTATGTACAATAAAAAGACTAATATATTGCTCTCATTATATAGATAAGTTACATTTATAATCCTGCAGGCTTTGGATCGATACACATTTATGTAAATCTAAATCACATAACGATCAATTTAACTAATCCCTTAATTCATCAGTAGTGAAGACGACTAACCATTTCAGAGGCAGAAATCAGTGATCTTTTTAAAAAAGATAACACAGTGTGGAGCTGGAGGAGGACAGCAGGTCAGACAGCTTTCAGAGGAGCAGGAAAGTTGACGTTTCGGGTCAGGACCCTTCTTCGGAAAATGAAGAAGGATCCCGACCCTAAACGTCAACTTTACTGCTCCTCTGATGCTGCCTGGCCTGCTGTCCTCCTCCAGCTCCACACTGT
>NW_025976335.1:0-7479 GCF_021869965.1 Rhincodon typus | reverse complement strand
AGATAGAAGCGGGCAGTGCGAGGTTGGGGAACGATGAGGTTGGAGGCTGTGGGTGGGAGGTCACCTGAGGTGATGAGGTTGTGGATGGTTTGCGAGATGATGGTTTGGTGCTCAGGGGTGGGGTCATGATCAAGGGGGTGGTAGGAGAAGGTGTCGGAGAGTTGGCGTCCGGCCTCGACGATGTAGAGGTCAGTGCGCCATACTACAACTGCGCCTCCCTTGTCCGCGGGTTTTATGGTGAGGTTGGGATTGGAGCGGAGGGACTGGAGGGCTGCACGTTCCGCGGGGGAGAGGTTGGAGTGGGTGAGAGGGGTGGAGAGTTTGAGGCGATTGATCATATTCCGCTTGGGAACCCTGCAGCCCAATGGTATCACTGTGGATTTCACAAGTTTCAAAATCTCCCCTCCCCCTACCGCATCCCAAAACCAGTCCAGCTCGTCCCTGCCTCCCTAACCTGTTCTTCCTCCCACCTATCCCCTCCTCCCACCTCAAGTCGCACCTCCATCTCCTACCGACCAACCTCATCCCGCCCCCTTGACCTGTCCGTCCTCCCTGGACTGACCTATCCCCTTCCTAACTCCCTACCTACACTCACCTTTACTGGCTCCATCCCCGCCTCTTCGACCTGTTTGTTTCCTCTCCACCTATCCTCTCCTCTATCCCTCTTCGATCCACCTCCCACTCTCTCCCTATTTATTTCAAAACCCCCTTCCCCTCCCCCTTTTCTGATGAAGGGTCTAGGCCCGAAACGTCAGCCTCTCTGCTATGATGCTGCTTGGCCTGCTGTGTTCATCCAGCCCTGCACCTTGTTGTCTCGGATTCTCCAGCATCTGCAGTTCCTACTATCTCTACTCCTGTAATATTGTAGTCTTTTCAGCCAGTTCCTGAGTTTACCTACTTGTAAAGCAATGATTTACAGCCAACTAACTACTTCTGAATCGCAGTCAAGGATGTAACAAAGGAAACACATGAGCCAAATGCGCTCACAGCAAACTCCCAGAAATGACAATGAGATAAACGATCAAATAATTTGTTTTCAGTAACAGAGAATACTGACCAAGGCACTCAGTCAAAACCCTCATGCTCTTCTTAGAATCGTATCATTTTGAGACAGAGAGCTACTTGCGGATTTAGTATTTCATCCACTACAAAAACATAACAGTCTCTAATGTTGCACTGAAGTATCAGCCTGGCTTGCAGGGAACTGGCCTCAGTTCCTCAAGATGTTCATATTTCTCATCTTTCCAGCTACAAGAATCAGCCAACCGTCAGCAAGCATATTAAAAAGAAACAAATGTGCTCCACAACTATAATGTTTTCATAGAATCATAGAATCCCTGCAGTGTGGAAACAGGCCCTTTGGCCCAACAAGTCCACACTGACCCTCAGAGCATCCCACCCAAACCCATCCTCCTGTAACCCACCTAATCTACAAACCCCTGAACACTACGGGTAATTTAGCATGGCCAATCCACCTAGCCTGCACATCTTTGGACTGTGGGAGGAGTCTGGAGCAACCGGAGGAAACCCACGCAGACACGGGGAGAATGTGTAAAATCCACACAGACAGTTGCCCGAGGGCGGAATCAAACCCGGGTCCCCAGTGCTGTGAGACAGCAGTGCTAACCACTGAGCCACCGTGCTGCCCCTAAATGGGTTATTGATGGCTAAAAAGGCTGACAGTGAGACTTCCACTCAGTGGGAGCAAGTCTCACTCTTGACAGCCGTCGGCCAATCTGATTGACCTACACCTTGAGCAGCCCCCCGCAGTGCCAGAGCTGAGTACTGAACACTGTTGGGACTGTAAGCAGGTCCAGCAAGAACTTTGATGGATCCCAGGGCCAGGTATGATCCAGCTTTTAGTGTAGGGAGGGACCAAGCAGTCTAGATACAGGGTGGTACAGGATTGGTGGGAGGCAGAATTTGTGGCCAAGTTGGACTGGCAGGAGGACAGTATCCCCAAGGTATACAAGCCACCCCTCCAGAAGGAAACCCCCTCCTTTCTGCCTACCTTTTACCACCTATTCTTAAATACAGCCTGCCTACACTCACCTGCAAGCCCATACCAGCTGTATTTAATGGACGACATAATATTCGGTTTAATGAGAAACTCAATTCCCCATTGTTTTAAATTTGCTGCTGATTTCTACTCTCTCTCATGTATCATATTGTGGGGGAAAGCTTGTGGCTGGTTGGAGGGTGGTGGACTTATTACTCCTTATATTATACATGTTCCACCACTGAAAGAGTGCCCAGTGGTCCTGCTGTAAAAATCTGTCCATTGTTTTGAACACACAGCATAATGCATGGAAAGAGAACAAGTTCAATTTCTTTCCAGGTGTCCTGTTGAATCTGAGCTGTAATCCCCAGTGCCTGTGTGACCCAGGGTGTCAGGGTCCAGATGTACGGTTCTCTTTGAAAATTGCATTTGAGAGAAAATGTATTATTTCTAACCATCTCAAAATGCACATTCTAGCATTTGAAACATGCCCCTAGATACTTCAAAGTTTGGTTGGTTTTAATGTTGCAAACACATCAGTTCTGTGCATAATCTACTTCCGTCTTAAACCTGCTCTAGTGGCCAGAATTAGATCTAGACTGGCCTGTGGGCATGTGGAAATAATGACATCTTTGGAATCAAATAAATAGTGAACATATTTTTACCGTTAGGTATCTGTTATGCGTGCACACTATTTTTTGCGCACAGTCTTTTTTTCCTGACAATCTAAATTATTCTGTTTGTTGCTGCAAATTAACTTCAGAAAAAAAAATAAAGGCTTTGTTTGCTTGAGACTGGATGAATTTGAGATGGCTACAAGAATTATTCTTTAAACACTTAATCATCTTTTACAAACATAGGGTTTTCTAATCATCAATATCAAAATGCGACTGCTTGGTTATATCCATGTCAACTGTTAGCTTTGCCTCTTAGAAAAAGAAACTGGTCATAATGCAACATTAACAGTGAAATTAGATTCAGCAAAATTTATACTGAAAGTTATAATGTAACTGAATGGCGTACCCCTGTTCTTTTTTAGTGAACTGACTCCTCTCTAATAGTGATAAACATTAGTGTTAATTACCAATAGCTTAACCCACACTGAATATACGTGAGCCAAATGACGAAGTATTCTGGTTCTGTTTCTTAACCCTGGGGCTATAGAGGAATTGCAACACCTCTCAGTCAATCGTTGTAATTCATTTCCATTTATATAGCATGTAAAACATGGTAAAAAGTTCCCAGGCAGGAACAGTACTGGACAAAATTTGACACCAAGTCACATTGGTAATTGCACAACAACAATAGCAAAGTGTGTTTATATATATCATGATTAATGCAATAAACTACACCAAAATGCATCACAGAATTGATTGCCAAATTTGATTGCCTATGAGTCAGATAGAAAAGTGAGCACACATGAGCAAAATCTAAGTCAAAGAAGCTGGTGTGAGTTGGTCTTCAATAGGACGTGGTAATGTTTATTCTATCCCTCATAACATAAGGAACTGGGTGTAAATATAATGCTTTTGAAGAATCCAAAAGACATTTATCACAACTAGCTAATTATGTACAAACATTACATTCCGCAGGAACATTAGCATCTGGGCTAACATTAGGTTATTGTATTACAACAAAAAAGTGCACTTTCAGTTGTGTGTTATGCTTCAAGTGATCTGACATAAGATGATATGTGTGAGACCTATAAATGTTCAGATCACATTCTGTGATATAGTGTTGATACCACAAGCATGCCATTTAAATCATGCTAAAAATGAGAGTAACATCACAGAGACATCCTAAAGGAATGGAGAGAGGTAGAGAAGCAAAGAGATTTAGACAATTCAAGAGCCCAAGTCCTAGGAAGACCGAGGCATGACTGCCACTGGAGGGGCAGTGGAAATCTAAGTTGTGCAGGAGACCAGAGTTTGAAGAATGATGAGATTTCAGAGGATGCTCAAGCTGAAGGTTGTTAGAAAGATAGGGAGGGACAAGTCATGAATTGATTTGAACACAAGGGTGATAATCTTACATTTAAGGCATTGTTAGAGCAACAATCAATGAAAGTCATTTAGTACAGAGTTGTCAGATGAACATGACTAAGAGAAAGTCAGTGACATCAACAGAGCTTTCAATGAAATAGTTAGCACAGAGTCCCCAGCTTCCAACATGTTAAAGGATTGTAGGTGAATGATCAATTTCCTTCATCAGAATTACAATATTCTAGGAATCTGCTTTTAAAATTGAACATCAAGGTACCGTGCACTAAGGTATTCCAGAAGCTTTTGTCTTACTTCCATTTCCAGAATTTCTGGCTTTGCCATTTCTTCACTTCGTATATCTGACAGCATCCCTTCACTTTAGACCTACAACCTAACATATTCAATAGATCTTTGCCCATCATCTCCAATATGACTTCACCACTAACCACGTCTTCCTCTGTTTTTCCCCTTAAAATTCGGGGGATCTGACCTTCAACATTTTGGTTCACTCTTCCATCACCCTTTTATTCCTTCTTCTCTATCCCTTAATCATCTTCCTGATTCCATTGCGGCCACACCTCAATCGTTTTCTTTTGCAAATAACAACCAAGTCATTTGTAATTCCTGCAACCTTGCATACAATTTGTTACGAATTCTGCAGTTTCCTTGACAACTGGGAGATCAAATGTAGATTAGGCAAACACTGTGCTAAACACTTCAATCCTTCAGCTTTATGTCTTAAAACTGTTTTATGTTTACATTACATCCATGTACCTTTTCGTCAAAGAAAGGATACTCTATTCTAGTCTTTCGAAATGTAACAGTAGATTAAAGCCCTTGGATGGCCCAAAGATCATGAAGCAGGGATTCGTCATTTCTCTAGCATCAGGCCTTTGCCAAATTGAGGAGAATTTAAGTTAAACTAGGAAATCAGAGTATTTATGTAGAATAAAACTTATAGCTCATTCTGGTTGAAGAAATGTTCTGTCTTTCCTTCTTTCCATGAGGTTTCTCTCACGGATAAGAGACTTTTGAGAGAAGGTCTGTTCAACTACTTGAGCACATCCTCCCTCAACATTGTCACCTGCTGCTGGAGGCCCCATTTCTACAACTTAAATTATGTTGACCAAATCATCCTATAGTTGCCTCTGAAGAAGCCAGCCTGTAAAAAAAAGATTATTTTGTAACATCCAATTTTGTAGGTTTTGTTAAGATCACCCTCTGTTTTTGAAGGGCTCCAACAGCAAATCTGCAGAATCCAAATCACATTTGTCCCACATTATGCGTCTCTGTAGGGCACATCTGCCTGGTTCCACAGTTGTTTTCTTTTGTTCAGATATTATTGACAGATTTCTTATTGCCTTCTGTATCAAAATGTCTTACAAGCTATTTGTCCTGTACGTAAATCTGAATTCAGTAATCCCGCCTATAGAGGCCTTTGTAAACATCTTGGTAAATGTTCAGCTACATGCAAAAGGACAGATACATTTTTGTCCCTATTAGTGGCAAAAATGTAGGGTTCGTACTGAGAAAATTATTATCCACACCAGTACAAACATATTTTAGATCCGAGGATGGAACGTGATGAGTAAGAGCCAGGGAGAGCACAGGTGTTTGAATAATTTTAAGTAATCATTCTTTTGCCCTGAAATAAATAATTTGGACAAAGTCTAGATCTACAAATGGTAACTTTTATTTCCATTTATAGCTGAGTCCACTTATTTGTACAAAAAGGGAAAAAAAAATCAGAAAAATCCAGATTTAGAGGTTCGTGATTAACAAAAATCAAAGGGAGTTTTTAAAAATCTATCCTCTACAGAAATCTGCAACAAAATAATGCACATTAACAAAATTGGAACTTTCAGGAAATGCACAGTTGGCTGATGAATATGTGGAGGGGAAGGAGAATTCAATGTTTTAAATATGACCATGTGGATGAGGCAATCAATTAAGTCAAAGGGCAGTCCATCCAAAGTTGCTTTGAACAGGAAGCTCTTAGAAAATCACCAACGTGATATAAACTAAATGTTACCATTCTGGGGAGGAAGGAACATGAGACCTGAGCATTTTATTGCAAAAGCTTAAGCACATGTACCAATAAATTCAAGAACAGCTTCTTCCCCCCTGTTATTAGACTTCTGAATAGACCTCTCAAATTTGAAATTTAATGTTGATCTCGCTCTTTGTGCGCCTTCTCTTCAGCTGTAGCATTATATTCTTCGCTCTGTTCTATTACCTTAATGCACTTTGTATGGTATGATCTGCCTGTACCGCATGCAAAAGAAAACTTTTCACTATATCTGGGCAGATGTGGCAATAATAAATCAAATCAAATTTCTGAATGTGGGTCAAGTTGTTAATAAAGAGCATATGCCTTTCCATGCATTGAGGAGCAATAGGGTTGATATCAACTTCAATTACTAACAAACTTCCCTTGCACCCACAAGCAGCAAGAGAAAGTCAAATGCTAAAAATTAAGAAGAGCGAGAAAAGTATCTCTTTTCTTTGTAATGGCTAGCTAGATTGAGAGACTTGCACCTTGGGAAAGAGGGACACCTCATTGTGACATTTCAGCTGGGATTGTTTCCCTTGGAGACAAACTTAAAGGGAATTTTCTTTTTTTAAAAAAAAAGGCTTGAAATGATGAGCTGCTTTCATGGAGTAAGTCATGAGTCTATTGATAGCAGAGTTTATAAGCAGAAGACACATATATAAGGTTTTTTTTAATAAAAAACAGAAAGATTTGGAATTTTTTTTAAATAGGTAAATGCAATAATTTGGAATGCACTACCTGATGGAATGGTGGAAGCAACTTTCCAATAATAACTTTTAAAAGATTATCTGATGAATTCCAGAAAAGATAATCTATGCAGGGCAAGTGATCTGGCAGCTGCTGCTGCTTTCCCTTAAGGGGTCACCCCCAACAGTACACCTGTTTGAGAGGGGAATGGACACAAGGGACTCCTACACTGTCTGCCTACACTTACCGATCTTTCTGGTGGTCACCGAACTCTTCTCTCTCTGTGTACTCCTTACTGGTGGCGTGCGACTAGCTCGCTAAGCTGGTCATCCATGATATTCTACTCCAGAACATGTTCCGTTGTGAAACCATCCACAGTTCCAGGAGCTCCATAGGGCAAATCAGGAGCTGCAGCTGAACACACTTCCTGTATACATAGTCGCCATGGACAGCGTCCCTGATTTCCCACATATTGCAGGAGGAGCATTCCACATGGCCAAGTTCTCCTGCCGTTTCATATCTTATAAACAAAAATCAACGTTAAATCACAGACAATAATGCAGGAACTGGTTACATAACCTTACCCACTCATCACTAAACTCAAGTCTCTCATTCCCACTCTCTCCCCTGGCAGAATACAACTAGAAAGAATAAGTAAAAACCAAAAGAACTGCAGATGCTGTAAATCAGGAACAAAAACAAAGTTGCTGGAAAAGCTCAGCAGGTCTGGCAGCATCTATGAAGGAAAAAACAGAGTT
>NW_025976334.1:0-7479 GCF_021869965.1 Rhincodon typus | reverse complement strand
ATTTTCTGAAGAAGGGTCTAGGCCCGAAACGTCAGCTTTCCTGCTCCTCTGATGCTGCTTGGCCTGCTGTGTTCATCCAGCGCTACACCTTGTTATCTCATTACCTTTACTCATACACAGTTTTGTACACAATTTCAGTAAAACATAAAATTGTGATCACCTAATTAACTGCACGCTTTGAACACAATACAAACAGAACCGAACAATAATAATTATCACTTTTATTCCAGCATATGCCAATTAAAAGTATGTTAAAACTTAATTTAAAAAAAAAGAAAGTTTTTATACAGGATTGCCAGCATTTGTTAAACAAAGCGCACATTTTTTAGTTTGCGCCAGAAGCTTGGTCTCACAGAAAGAATAGTCAAAAGTAAAATGTTACAGATACTGGAATCTAAAATGAAAACAGAAAAGGATGGAGATACTCAGACCTGGCAGTGTCTAAGGTCAGTGAAACAAAATGTCTCGAGTCAATAATCTTCTGCCAGAGTTAGGAAAAAAGTAACAGGTACATGAGCTGGAAAAGGAGGAGAGAATGAAAGAATAAAAAAGAGAAGGCCTTTGAAAGGGTCAAAAGCAGAAAAGATTGAATTACAAAATGGCTAACAGTCCAGTATAAAAAGTGACAGCAATGGATCAAACAAGGAAACAAATAAAGGTCAAGAGGAGGTATAAATGGTATTAGCAGAAATAATAACTGCTTCTGTTTGGAAAAGTAGAAATGTTACAATCAGAAATTGTTGAATTGAACAGGCTGGAGGGCTGTGAAGTGCCTAATTGAAAGATAAGGTGCTGTTCCTCAAGCTTCTAATGAATATCATTTGGACAATGTAAGATGCTAAGAACAAAGAAGTTAAAATGAGAGCAAGATGGAAAATTAAAGTGAGAAACAACTAGAATTTCAGTCATTTTTACTGACTTTGCAGAGGTGCTCTATAAAATAATCATCCATTAGTTCGGGACACTACATCAGGAGCAACAAATGCAGTAAATTAAAGTGGAAAAGTACAAATATGTTACTGTTTCACCTGGAAGGAGTTTAAGAACAGCCAGCTGGGTGAGGTATTGTAAGGTTGTTGGTGTCTATGGATCTGAAACAGAGAAACCTTTTCCCACTTTCCCTTAGAGTTCAATATGATAATATGCTATTATTTCTGATTAGGAAAGTTCCGTTTTATTGCAGAGACTTACTTTCATAAATACAACAAAGGAATGCTGAATGACTCACAGTGAAAGACTGCAACATTGTGGATGCCTGCTTATATACCATACCTTTTGACTTGAATACTTCCCGCCGTGCATATCAAGGTTGACAAAACAACAATTTCTTCAAATTACAATGAATATTTAATGAACATGCTTTCCATGACAGTTCTGTATGCCTGGCTAATGAGTCTGACTTGTGTAGGATCCATTACAGCAAATATGCTGTTGTTGTTGATACTTGGATTCAACCGAAAGCTGCAGAAAGACACATCAGTACTTATGTTTAACCTCTGTATCTGCGATTTAATCTTGGGACTTGTTGTGATTCCTGCTGGAGTTCACAATACTCTGCCTGATGGAGGTTGTTATAGCAGACAGGAATCATGGTGCCAACTCTTTGCTTTTCTCTACATACTGCTACAACTTGCCTCTGTTCATTCAATGACCTGGGTGACGGTTGACAAATTTGCAGAAATCTGTTTGCCTCTCCATTACGTACAACTGTTTACGAGACAACGAGCTTGGGTAATCATTTTCTCTATCTGGATCTACTGCATTCTCAATGCAAGTTTGCCCTTTTTAGGATTAGGACAATATACATATGTAGAACACAAGTATATCTGTGCACCAAGTTTTAATCCTTCTTTAAAAGCATATTGTTTGGTTACTATCGCCATTGGTGTACTTCTTCCACTAATGACAGTCTGCTGTTTGGCTGTTTATGTCGTACAAATTGCAAGACATCAAACATTACGAGGAACTTATGAATGCAATGATCAACACTGTTACTCTGTGCCAGCAAAATGCTACCTGAGGAGCACAATCATGCTGATTTCAATGGCATGTAAGTTGCCTTTTAGAAATCTATTTGCTTTTGTATGCATGTATAGTGAACTTTGTTTTACATTTTGAACTGCATGACCTATGCAAAACAAAGTCCTTTTGTAGATAACAATAGGGGAAATAAAACACCCAGTCAGATTATCTGGTCATAATTACATCTCAATTTTTCAAAATGAGAATGTTAATAATCTTTGATGCAATTTTTTTGTTAATGAAAATAAACTTTTAAAACTTACTCAACTTTCAGAATTAAATTGTAAATCACAGCATTAAATTCCAAGACTATATGGAGATCTTTTAATAGAAAGCAACATTACTCCATTTTTCTGCAAAACTAAGTTGGGACTTCAGTATCCTGCATTTCAAACAACTAAAACAGTTCACTCAGTCATTGAAAGTGGCATTCTATGTCAAGCTTCATTTCACAGTGCAAATGTGTTTCATAATTAAACTTGTCAATGTAACAAATATTTGATTCATGATGTTTGGAAGTCAAATTATATCTCAAACAGTTTTGAGTGAGAAATAATCTCAAATTATCAACACATTATATAATCAATTGAATTTAGTAATATTGAAAGAACAGCCTACGTTAGTTCAAAGGTCAGGTAATAAGGGGTTTCATAATATAAAGAATATTATTATATAATGCAACTGGTACTACTCCTGTTCTAAACGTAAATATTCAAAACTAGCCAAGCCTTTTAATGCCCCTGCTATAACTTCCAAAAACATAGAATTGCAGACTAGAAAATATTTCCAGTGCAATTCAAGCAATAAAGAAAAAACCCTAATTAATTTTGCAATGCCTGACATATCACACTCTAGCTCCTGACCTGCAGACCTCTTCCAACTGCTTCTCATTCCCCAAGTATTTCTTCCCTCACTGGCAAACCTACCACTGTTCGTTTTTCTCACATTGGTTCCCATCATCTCTTTGCCTTTCACTCGTCGCTAGTTCCTAACCCCAACCAAAGTAGCATTTCACATGCCAGTGTTATCCAACCTCACCAAACAAAAAATACACACCTATGCTCAAACTCCACTTTGATCCTCATGCTTCAGAATTTCAGTTGGAAGTATACAGTTGCCTAAGGAAGATGACTGTCACATCTCATGAGCACATAATATTTAGAGACAGCTTGAACGCAAGACTTGACTTCTCTATTCAGTGCAAAAAGGTTCACTCAGGAAAAGCCATTTGGCAAAAACAATAAATGAACAGAAATGAAATAGCCTTGATAACTTAGTTGTTTTTCTCGGTTACAAGTTCAATGTGTTGAACTATTGTGATGGTTGTGACTTGCAGACTTTTTTTTCAGTTAAAACACAATTGACAAAAGAAAGTGCAAAAAATTAAACACAATGCACTAAAGATGCTAATGGAGTACAGGCACAAAAAGCTAATTTTGATCAGACAGTCAGATTAAAGCTATACTGCTTGAAACACTTGACATTTAAATCTTCATTCATGAGACTGTGCAAAGGAAAAAACAATTTCATGAGGGCATGTATGTTTTTAAAACTGATTAATTCTGCTTTTTTCCTAGTTCTCCTTTTAATATGCTGGATGCCACATATAACCATTAGTATCTACGAAACATTTGAAGGCAAAGCTCCTCCATTTGCAGAAATGCTCTCCACATGGCTTGCATTTCTCACATCTGCTCTGAATCCATTGACCAACTCTGTGACACAGAAGTATGTACCGTTATGTTAAAATAATTAGAAATGGGAGATAGGGAATAATTGCTGCATTTATCTTTTCAATCTTATCTAGTTATCTTTTTAAGACTTTAGATTAAGGGCTGAAATAAAATCTCCTCATAATTAGGAAGATCAGCCATGATCATACCAAATGTTGGAGTAGGCTCAAAAGGGCCAAACGGCCTACTTCTGCTCCCCTTTTTTGCGTTGTTATGCAATTTAATAGTAGGATGAATATTTTCAGTTTGAAGTTGACACTTTCCACGTACTTGTAAGTGTTCCAAAATAAATGTATTCTTTCAAGTGACAACTTAAACTTCAAAACTGACACTTTTTATGTAACTTGATACCAAAGCTGTTTACACATTAGTTTTTTTTAATGACTCAAATCAAACCCATAACCAAGACTCAGATGCACCACATTGTTGCTGAGAGTTAGCTTGGTCAAACTCAACCATGTTCCTTCTGCCCATAAGCAGCAATAACTTTGTATTAAGATCACACTACATTCAAGACTTGACCAGAAATCTGCAGAGGGAATAATAAAGTTCCAGCGCACCAGTTGATGGTATTTTATTGTTTGTATTGTGGTGGATCTAGGAGTGCTTAGAATAGTGCAAACAATGTAAATGTTTCAATTATTGATGAAGTCAACAGTCTGCCTGTTTAAAAAAAAATCCATTCTTGCTGACCAAAGAAATATAAAAGTTGTTTCAGTCGACATCTATATTACTTTGCTTGTTTAACAAATTAAGATTAATGGCACAAGTCTGAGTTCTTTATCATCATATCTTCTATGCTGTTACGCAAAGAAAAACCTTGCAATATATTTATAAACAATTTTCAGGTTCTTGCCACATTGTTCCAAATACTTTCTAAAAGCTAGGGCTAAACAGTAGTTAATCACCACTACTATTATGAAATTATGCTTTATTGGATTTAAAACACAATGTACTTTCATGCAAATTGAATTGTAGATGTGTGTTAAAATCGGTTACCATTTTGATAATTTGAAAAATGTAGAATGGAAATTAATCAAAACCAGTGGAGTAGATAACTGTTCCTTTGTCACTTGAAAAAGCTGCATTGTCAACATGGAGTAATTACTTGCTGGCAACCAGTTTGAGTCGGTTTCTTAACAATTAAGACCCAATGTCTTTTAAAGATTTGAAAATAACGTCGAAGTTTTATCGCTATGAATAATTATACAATTAAACCATTTGATTGCAAAACAGCAACTTTTTAAAAATGAAAGCTCTTATTTCATAACTCAATTAATGTTCACTCAGGAAGTACAGAAATGAAATGCGTGAAAACTGGAGAAACTTCAAAAGGAGAGTCCTACACAAAGAAAAATGCTCCCTTTCTTCAGCTAACAAAGTAAGTGTGAGCTTCAGATCTCAAGAAGTCTGACATATATCCACGTTCATAACTGATGTACCATGAAATATTCTACAGAATAACTGAAGAACTTTAAATTAAGGACTGCATTCAAAGCAGATGAAAAACAGGTAAATGAATGTATTAAGTATTAACCACTGAGGGACAATCTCATCCATGTGGTGCCGCAAAGACTCAATTCCTCAGAGGGAGGTGACGTTGTGCAAAATCATAACTGGTATTTTCTTCTTCCCCATTGAATCCCAACATTTAATAAACATGTGATTCGTGCACTTGCATTCCATACACAAATTTCAACCACCATCAAAACTCTGCAGAATGCAATTTGTGAATTAGTCTTCATCACATAATACATGGGAAAAATCCCAAACATGCAGTTGCATTAATCGCAAAAATATGCTCAACCAGCAGTTCATATGTCAGATCCAGAAAGGCGACAAAATGTTCTGATCCCAACCGATGGTAGTATTGAACAAGTCAGATCCCAGAGTGAAATCTGGATTGATAGATCATGAGAGGTTTGTGTTTGCACTTTGGTTACTGCGATTAGTTACTGAACATGTTCAAACATGGCTGCAAACATACTATTTATAAAAGGGCAAAGTGCAGTACACAAAATTATTAAAAAGCTATACATGTTACACATACAAGACAATTTTGGAAGGTCTCACCTTAAACAGCAAAAGAAAAATTTAACCTTTGGTCCAAGCGAAAATCTTATACAGACATTCAACTTTAGCAAAGTAACTTTTCACTATCTTAACTCCTCACTACTGACTCAACTGACTTTCTGCGCATTCACTAAATGCAATTTCTCTCTCAGAGACACACATACAGATGCTGATGCTTCCCAGCATTTCTCCTCAAACTGCTGAAATAGCTCACAAATTCTTTAGTTTTAATGGTCTAGAGATTTCTTTTGAACTCTCACAACCCGGTGACTTCTTTCAACTGAACTCTCCACTATACTCATGGCCTTTCTGCCAATAAATCTTTTGCTTTAAAATCGACCTGATAGTGGCCTCTGCTGATCTATGTCTCAGAAGGTCAGAAAACTGAATTTAGTAAATGTTCAGCAATTAAACTCCCAGGTAGCTGATCCAAGCCAGTTAGCTCAAGTTACATATTTTCTTGGAACTGATGTTTGAACTCTACGTTCAAAATGACTTTCTGACCTTAAAAGAAGTCACCCTCACAGAACTAAAACCCATTTACTGCTATTTTAAAATTCAAATTATCAAATAACGATTACAAAAAATTATAACCTTGTGTGATGAAAGTTTATATAATTTCTCTTCTTCACTTCATGGTCAATATCAGACAGGTAGCCCAATGAAATCATGCTTCGATTTCTCAACTTAGATCATCACCCAACGAAGCAGCTTCACGAAAAAGCAGAAATACCATCATCTGGCACGTAAATCATTTTATATCCATAAATGCAAGAAGTGGCCAATTACATAAATATAATAGATATGTTACATAAATGAAATACTAAAACCAATTTAAATATCTTCAATTTACTATTTCAAAAGAATTTACTTTTAATCTGAACTCCCTTACTAAACCTGTGAAATTACAAAAAGAACATATGATTATTCAAAATGAGATAGAAGTATGATTATTTAATGACTATATATTTAAATGAGTTTATGGTACAGATATTATACACATACACAATTTACATAATGGGGTAGGTGGAACTGTGGATTTGAGGTTTCAGTCGGATTAATCAGATTAAATGGCAGAGCTGGCTTAGGAATGGGTTGGTGGTGGTAGTGCTACAGATGACTCCTACCACTGTTCACATACACATTTAAATAAGATTTGCATTATATAACATGTTTCACAACCTTAGAAAAAAATCTTAAAACCAATTGAAGATAATGAAACACATTTGAAACATAGCCCTCAATACAGAGTTGTACAAACAAATATACACATAATACTGCATCTAGTTCACATTGTCTTACAAATCCACCATTCACCTTACTCACGGCATTACTTACTCAGTGGCATTAATAACCCCTCTCCTTACACAGGACCTTACCTTTCAGTGTGCTGAGACCAATGCTGTTGGCTATGAATTCCAGCTAGTTAAAAGCCTTTTGCATTGTCTGCGGAGGATATAATGTTTTCTCCCCCAGCACGTGAAATATTATTTATATTGTATTTGTAAACTGCAATTCAATAAATCGTAGATAGTAGGAACTGCAGATGCTGGAGAATCTGAGATAACAAGGTGTAGAGCTGGATGAACACAGCAGGCCAAGCCGCATCAGAGGAGCAGGAAAGCTGACGTTTCGGGCCTAGACCCTTCTT
>NW_025976333.1:0-7479 GCF_021869965.1 Rhincodon typus | reverse complement strand
GGCCAAGCAGCATCATAGGAGCAGATGCTGCTTGGCCTGCTGTGTTCATCCAGCCCTGCACCTTGTTGTCTGCTGTTATTCAATATTGTTTCCGAAACATTTTGCTTGTGCATTTTCTTGAAGACCTTCAGTTGACTCCATCCATTCAATGTTTTGTGAGTTATTAGCCAATATTGAAATATAATTTACATCCAATTAGATGCAATAAGTGAGGGCTTCGTGCATACAGTTTTATAAAGGAAGAAAAGCTAAAGTAACAATATCTATAATGAATGTTAGATTGCATAAATAGTGTTCAGTTGTGCATTGGAGCAACTAAAGATAAATTGGCCTAGATTTTCTGTTAATAAAAAGTGGGAGTTTATCAGGACTCACCATTATGAAAGCAAATCAGACAGCAATATCCGATGTGCTCCAAATCACAGTTACCCTGTTTCTGCACAAACATCTTTTCCCTGATTAATTTAATCATTAAGCTGTAGTACCTACATACTAGACATAACATAAAAGATTATGGCTTGTCTATTCAAGTGTAGCTGACTATTTTTTGACTTTAGAAGTATTAATTATATCCAAACACACTCTCTGGCACGCAAAATCTACTTCTACAAACGTGGAGTCTCATTCCTTCAGATTTTGCTGATTATTTGAGATTTCAAACATCTGTGGTTGCATACCTTGATCTCTTTTTGAAGGTGTAGTTCTGATTCAGCTGTAAAATAACTGTAACTTTCACGTAAAAGCCCGGAGAAAGACTATATAGGAAAATGTTGGTACAAAGAATAGCAGACGACAGTCACAAACAAAAACAGAAGTTGTTGGAAAAGCTCAGCAGGTTTGGCAGCATCTGTGAAGAGAAAACAGAGTTAACGTTTCAGGTCTGGTGACCCTTCCTCAGAACCCGAAACATTAACACTGCTTTCCCTTCACAGATGCTGCCAGACCTGTCAAGCCTTTGAAGGAATTTGGTGAGTAAATTATAGATAGTCAAACCTAAGCACCGAAAGCAAAATTCCAATGGTATGGTGAGATTTGGAGAGGGGTTTCATGCCTTTAGGGAAACACCAGGGTGGGTCTAGCAACTCAACATGGGGCATCCATGAGGTGTGGTGGGCCATCAATAGCAGCAGAATTGTACTCTAGCACAATCTGTAACCTCATGGCCCAGCATATACCCCACTCAACCATTACCATCAAGCCAGGGGATCAACCCTGGTTCAATGGAGAGTGCAGAAGGGCATACCAAGAGCAGCACCAGGCATACCTGAAGATGAGGACTACTTACACGCCAAACAGCATAAGCAGCAAATGATAGAAGGAGCTAAGCAATCCCACAGCCAACAAGTCAGATCTAAACTCAGTAGTCCTGCTGCTTTCAGTCATGAATAGTACTGGGCAATTAAACAATTTGCTAGAGGAAGAGGCTCCACAAATATCCCCATCCTCAATGATGGAAGAGCCCAGCACATCAGTGCAAAGCTAAGGCTGAAGCATTCACAGCAAACTTCAGCCAGAAGTGCCATGTGGATGATTCATCTCGGCCTCCTCCAGTGGTCCCCAGCATTACAGATACCAGGCTTCAGCCAATTTGATTCACTCCACATCATATCAAGAAATGGTTGGAGATACTTAATAGTGCAAAGGCTATGGGCCCTGACAACATTGCAGCAATAGAATTGAAACTTTGTGCTCCAGAACTTGCCATGCCCCGATCCAAGCTCTGTCAGTACAGATGCAACACTGGCATCTGCTTGACAATGTGGAAAATTGCTGAAAGTATGTCTGTACACAAAAAGCAGGACAAATCCAACTTGGTTAATTACCACCCCATTAGTCTACTCTTGATCAATAGTAAAGTGATGGAAGATGTCATTAACAGTGCTATCAAACAGCACCTGTTCAGCAATAACCTGCTCAGTATTGCCCAATTTCTGGGCCACACAGCTCCTGACCTCATTATAGCCTTTGGATAAAACATAGACAAAAGAGCTGAACTCCAGAGGTGAGGTGAGAGTGACAGCCCTCGACAAGAAGGTTGCATTTGACCGAGTGTGGCATCAAAGAGCTCTAGCAAAACTGGAATCGATGGTTATCAGGAAAAAACTCTCCAGTGTTTGCAGTCATACCTGACACGTAGACAGTCGGTCGTGGTTTTTGGAGGTCAGTCATCTCAGCTCCAGGACATCTCTGTAGGAGCTCCTCAGGGTATTGTCTTAGGCCCGACCATCTTCAGCTGCTTCACCAATGACCTTCCCTCCATCATAAGGACAGAAGTGGGAATGTTCGCTCATGATTGCACAATGTTCGGCACCATTTGTGACTTATCAGATACTGAAGCAGTCCATGTTCAAATGCAACAGGATCTCGACAATATCCAGGCTTGGGCTGACAAGTGGCAAGTGACATTTGCGCCACACAAATGCCAGGCTATGACCATCTCCAATAAGAGACAATCTAACCACTACCCCTTGACATTCAGTGGTGTTACCATCACTGAATCCCCCATTATCAACATCCTGGCATTATCATCGACCAGAAACGCAACTGGACTCACAACATAAACACAGTGGCTGAAAGAGCAGGCCAGAAGTTAGGAATACTGTGGCAAGTAACTCAACTCCTGACTCCCCAAAGCCTGTCCACCATCTACAAGGCACAAGTCAGGAGTGTGATAGAATACTCCCCACTTGCCTGGATGAGTGCAGTCCCAACAACACTCAAGAAGCTTGACACCATCCAGGACAAAGCAGCCCACTTGATTAGCACCTTGTCCACAAGCATCCACTCCCTCCACCACTGACGCTCAGTAGCAGCAGTGTGTACTATCTACAAGGTGCACTGCAGAAATTCACCAAAGATCCTCAGACAGCACCTTCCAAACCCATTCCAAACTACTTCCATCTAGAAGGACAAGGACAGCAGACGTATGGGGATACTACGCCTTCAAGTTCCCTTCCAAGCCACTCACCATCCTGACTTGGAAATATATCGCCATTCCTTCACTGTTGCTGGGTCAAAGTCCTGGAATTCCCTCCCTAATGGCATTGTGGGTCAACCCACAGCAGGTGGACTGCAGCAGTTCAAGAAGGCAGCTCACCACCACCTTCTCAAGGGGCAACTAGGGACGGGCAATAAATGCTGGCCAGCCAGCGATGCCCACATCCCACAAACGAATAGAAAAAAAGGTAGCAGAGGATCAGATTTTCAGAAAGGGTAGAGTGTGGATCGTAGGACTGGATGAGATGACTGCTATTGGAGGCTGAGACAATGGAAGGAGACATAAACCTGAGCACAATGTAGTTAAGATCAAAGAGAAGGAGGCAGCAGCCAGTGTCATTCTATAAGAACAGGAAATAGAGAATGTAGGAGCTGTGGTTTTGAAAGCTGAGGGAAGGCAGGGAAGACAATAAGAGAGGTGACAAAAGAACAGTGAGATTGTCCGTGGTGGATGAATTAATTTAGGAATGGGGAGCGATTGATATGCAGAAGTAGAGCCATACAGTCTTCGTATTGGAGAAGATATGATGTTGGGAGCTCAGCTCAAGATCGAACAGAACGGTACAGTTGCCTGCTGCCTGGTTTAAGTCTGGGATGTGAGTAACGAATGCAGGACAGGGTAAGTGATGAAGGTATGAAGATTGTGGCAAGGGTTAGTTGAAGAATGCAATGATTCAACACACTGTAAAACTACCACTATTCATCCTCCCAATCCAACCTCAGAATTAATCTCATCCTGAATGCTTGGAACTAAGCTGATGGAACACATGATAAAAGATGGAGATAGAGGCTGACATGGCACCCAGTTATTACTCCAGTCATTGTTCAAGGAATAAAAGAACCCAGAGAACAGTAATAGTCATACTACAGTGGGCTCGATCAGCTTCTTCTCCAGCATGCATGGAAAAAAAATCTACAGCTGCACTTAGATGACAACTTCTGTGTATACAATTGAAATTCAAAGTGGAATCAAACCAGACACCTATTTTCCAACAGTAAATTCGTTTATTTTTACTGTTCTCTGTGATTTTAGAAAAGCGCTGATGGAAAGATGAATTAACACAATTTTTTATTCGCATTCAATTAAATTGCAGCTGTTTCTAAATTGACTTGATGTGTGACACATTCAGCAGGCAGTGAGGATATACTTCAGGGCAGCAACATCGTCAACAGTCATTAAAACAACTCTATAGTCTGAGCTGATGAGAATCACTTCTTTCAATCTGGAGAATGCATTACACCGACAATTAAACCCTGAGGCCTCCCAACGAGCATCACAAGTGAAGGAGGTTGCTTGCCTTGTAATTTGAAGTTTGATGTTTGAAATATCTTTGTCATCAAGCCAAATAGGAAGAGCTGGGATTCTACACCTTGGAGAAGATGACTAGATCAAAGTTTATGAGTTGACAAAGGGAATGGATTGTGTTGAGTGAACAACTTGTTCCAGTTAAATAGTTTTCGGGAACACATAACTTGATGTTGCACAGGAATAGATCTATGTCAGATGATAGGTTGTGGTACATATCCTGGAGAATAATGGAGCCCTGAAACTGGCTGTGAATGTTCACACTGAATGTTGAATTCTTTCAGAGTTCTGTTCAAGGCAGTGATCATCTTAAACAAGGTGAGGGTACCACATAGCATTATCATGGCCAATTGCAATCTGCTACATTGGTTTTCTTTGCTTAAGGAGGTCAGAGAGGATTTTTCCAGGTATTTTCCTTCATCCAGTTTTTCACCTCTCCCCGGGAGAGTATCCATTCAGGTGGAATGCGAGGTACACATGCTGTGATATCCAAGGTCTCCCAATGGTGTGAGAATGACTGGATGAATCTGAAGACCTTTTCCTGACTATCATCCCTCATCTGCTCAGAAATTCAGGCTAGCTGCAAATTCACCACAAAACTGTTTTAGATTTTATTAGCTAATAAACACAATTTCCCACCAAAATTGGAGAATGAGACACTATAGCATTAATGAGTACATATGTATGCGTACTGTTAAAAAAAAGCCCATTCACTGGATGTGAAGTTATTGCTCATCCATAATTGCCCTGGGGAAGTTGGCACTGAGCTGCCTTCTTGAACCACTACAGTACATGTGGCATGGGGACACCCTCACTGCTGTTAGGGAGAGAGTTCCAGGATTTATTAGACCAGGTTTAGTTTTAAAATAGTTATGAATAAGGGTAGACCTGAGCTAATAGCCAATTTTGACAGTATTAGGCAAGAACTTTCAAAAGTTGTTTGGGAGAGGCTATTTGCAGTTAAAGGGACAGTTGGAAAGTGGAAAGCCTTCAAGAATGCCATAACAAGAATCCAGAAGCTGTATGTTCCTGTTAGTGAGAAGGTCAAAGTTGGTAGGTGTAGGGAATGCTGGATGACTAGGGAAATGAGGCTCTGTTCAAGAAAAAGAAGGAGGCATATGGCATATATAGACAGCTGGGCTTGAGTGAATCCCTCGAGGAGCATTCTGAGCTAGAAAAGAACTTGCAGTGGGAAGGGAAAGATTCAGTATTCCTGGTCCACATTGGTACCATCAGTATTGTAGAACAAGGAAAGAGGTTCTGTTGATAGAACATGAGATGCCAAATAAAAATAAGAATCTCAAAAGTAATAATCTCTGGGTTACTATCCAAGCCACATGCAAATTGGAATAGGGCAAGTAAAATTAGAAAAGTAAAAATGTGTCTCAAAGACTGGTGTACAAGAAGTGGTTCCAGTGCTGGGAAAAGTAGGATCTGTACTATCTACACCAGATCTGTTCTGGTGTTCTCACAGGCACATTAAGTAGGGAAGTAGACAGAGCTTTAAACTAGATAAGCAAGTGAGGAATCAAGCATGGATACTTGTAATAAATCAAGGTGTAGAGTTGAGGCAGGAGAGCAAAATAGTAATATGGGAAATGAAGGTCAAAAATTGGCAGGAAGGGACAGGAATTAAATAAAAGAATATACCAACAAGTCAATACAAGAAAACAAAAAGCCAAAACTGAAGGCTCTGTTACTGAATGTGTGCAGCAGGCATAACAAAGTAATCAATAGTACACATTGATGTAAATAAATAAGATATGATCACCACTACAAAGACATAGCTTCAGGATGACAAAGATTGGGTCCTGAATGTTGCATAGTACGTAACATTTAAGAAATACAGGAAGCGAGGTAAAGGTGGAGGGTTAGCACTGTTAATCAAAGATAGCATTTGGACCAATAGTTATAGATGACATTGGTTGAGGAGATGAGGCTGTAGAATAGGTTTGGGTGGAGATGGGGAATAGTAGGAGATTAGCTCATGGGAGTGATCTACAGACCCCCTAACCATAACCACAAGGTGGTACAAAGTATACAAGAAGAAATATTACGTGTTTGTGATAAAAGGATGGCAATAATCATGGATGAATTTAGTTTGCATATCAATTGGAAAAATCAGTTTAGCAATAATAACCTGCATAAAGAGTTCATAGAAAGCTTTTACGATAATTTCTTAGAGTAGCACATTCTGGAATACAACAGTTGCAGACTTTTTGAAATGAGGTTTTGTGTAATGAAACAGGATTAATTAATGACCTCAAAGGAAAAATGCCTCTAGGCAGCAGTGGTAAGAATATGATTGAATTTTCCATCTGGTTTGAAAGGGAGAAGAGTGGGTCTAAGACAAATATTTTAAACTTATTACAGAGAAATATGTGGACATGAAAGCTGAGTTAACTGAAGTGAAACCAGATACTAGGCTCAGTGATAGATCAATTGAGAGGCTGTGCCAGACATTTAAGGGGATATTTCAGATCAAGCATATTCTTTCCATAGAGAAATACACTAGGAGAATGACCTATCATCCCTGGTTAATTAAATACATTAAGGAAAGCATCAAACTTAAGGAAAAAGCATATAATTGCAAAACATTGAATGGCAACTGAGATGTTTGGTCAGAATATAAAGAACAGCAGTTAATGACTAAGAGGTTAATCAGGAGAAATAAATGACAGGAAGCTAGCCACTAAAAACAGTAACAGTTTTAAGAATAGAAAAGATTAAATATGTGTTAGTCCTCCAGGGACTGAGAATAGGGACTTAATAGTAGATAATAAAGAAATAATGGATTAAATTAACAAATATTTTGCTTCAGTCTTCACCATGGAGAATATAAAAAAAAATCTCAGTAATAGCTGCAAATCTTGAGATGGAAGGAAAAGTGGAACTTGGTGAATTTACGTTCACCAGAGTATCAATGGGTAGTGAGCAAACTGAGGGAGCTATGAAATGAGCTTTGCCCCTGATGGACTTCATCCTACATTCTTTAAAGGGAGGCTAATAAGTTAGTAGATGTATTTGTGTAAATTTTCCAACATTCACTAGATTCTAGAAAGGTTCCAATGGAGTGGAAAGTAGCAAACATAAGTCCTTTATTCAAGGAGGGAGGGAGATTGAAAACAGGAAACTAGGCCAGTTAACTTGAGATAACAAGTTGTAGAGCTGGATGA
>NW_025976332.1:0-7481 GCF_021869965.1 Rhincodon typus | reverse complement strand
GAGGAACACAGCAGGCCAGGCAGCATCAGAGGAGCAGGAAAGCTGACATTTCGTGTCTGGACCCTTCTTCAGAAAAAGGGTCTCGACCGGAAACGTCAGCTTTCCTGCTCCTCTGTTGCTGCCTGGCCTGCTGTGTTCCTCCAGCTCCACACTGTGTTATCTCGGACTCCAGCATCGGCAGCCCTTATTATCTCTAACAGTTTCTCTCGCAACTGTTGCTGGAAGACCTGTTGAGTTTTCCAGCGTTTTCTCTTTTTATTTCAGATTTCCAGCAACCATAGTATTTTGCTTTTAAAGGAATGAATCAATACAAAGTTCCAATAGATGTGAGCCAGGTGCAGTGATTATGAGTGCATACAGTGCAGCGACTGTAAGCTTGTAGATGCTTGAAAGGCAAACAGCCCCTATCTGTTCCCAAAAGCAAATGCAGCTTCGGTATGTGTTTTTTGTTCACTTTTGTTGTTGCTGAATTAGAAAGCAATGGTTTGAATTTTTTGAAGGCTTCTGGATGCACTAATACTACATTGAACAATGAGGCAAAGCCGGGCTGCACGGGGCATTGGGAAAAATGTAACATCCCTTAGGCAGGGTTTGAAGATGACTGCGTGTTGCAACTAGTCAGAAGATAAAAGTGTTTGGATGAGAAACCAGTGCATTATTCCATCAAACAAAGCAGAGCCAGAGCTGAGCTAACTAGACACTGTCCTCAGAACCATACAATCCTATGCCACAGAAGGGGGTCATTCATCCAATTGCCCCTGTGCTGGCTCAGTGGAATAGATATCCCGTTAGTTCCATACTACTCTTCCTTCCAAATAGCTCTACATTATTTTTCTATTTCACACATTTTTCTAGCTGCCATTTGGAAGTTGCAATTAAAACTGCTTCCTTCACCCATTCAGGTTGTGTATTCCAGCTCATTATAACTCAATGTTAAAAGAAAGCTCCTTATTCCCCATCTGGTTCTTTTGACAATGATCTTAAATCTGTGTCATCTGGTTATTGACCTTCTGTTAGGATAAGCTGTTTTCCCTTATTCAATGCATCAGAACCCTTCATAGACATTTAAAAAATGCTTTGATTTATGATGTTTGATGTGCTGGGGCAGCAGCACCAGGAGACAAATAAAACATTTTTAGATTTATGTATTAAAAGCTTGTTTGATAAGTGGATAGTAGCAGTGTGGACACAAAAACTGATTCAGAGACAGAAAAGGGCGATGTGAATTGTTGCTTTTTTTTATCGACTACTAGACATTGGTATTTTTTCAGGGACGACTATTAGGTGTCATGCTTACACAAGGCATGTCCACAGAGCAGTTCATGAACTGCAAATTTGTGCATCCCTTTTAGCCATTTCTTAATTTCTTAAGTGTTCCAATTTAAAAGCAATCCAAACAGATAATGGTTTATTACATTATTATCACCAAACATTGCTAAGTAAAAATGATTGCTGTTATCTTAAAAATGCTAATGCAAAGATTAAAAGTAGGTATGGATAAAAGATACTTACAAAGACGTAAATAAGATCAGGCATAATAGCAGGCCTATTATTTCACTGTAGATACGCTTTCTGAGGTGAAAGAGTTGAAAAACCTGAAGTCCAAATTCAGCATTTGCAATGGCTTCACTAGTTGGATAGTTGAAGGTTTCTCCTAAACGCAGACTGAATGGAAAATATTCTGGAGGGTAATGAACATTTTTTTATGTTGCTTTTATGGCACTACAGGTTGTGACCCTTCATAGCCTCATTCAATACAGCAGTCCATCAACTGTATTGGCTGTACCCTTGTGCTTCTTTTGGCTGAGAACTCTCCTTTCTGATGGTGTCTTCAGAGTTATTCTCAGAACTCTGAAAGCTGTGTCCCACAACTTGGCCTTTACAGATTGAAATTCTAATGGCTGTGACATTAACATTGGTGAATTATTGTTTCACAAAGCAAAATTAATTTTCTGTGGTATCCTTCCAATCTTCTGCTTTCTCCGAAGCTTTTAAGTCTCACACCTTTCGAAGGACCAATTGTGTTATCCAAAAGTTAATTGAAGTCTATATGTCTCCTCTTGTGGTTGATGCTGAGATAATACTTCAGTCAGGTTGCTTTTTTGATGACAGAATATAAGAACATAAGAAATAGAAGCAGGAGTAGGCCAGCTGGCCCATCGAGTCTGCTCTGTCATTCAATAAGATCATGGCTGATCTTTTTGTGGACTCAGCTCCACTTACCCATCCACTCAATATAACCCTTATTTTCTTTATTGTTCAAAAATCTATCTATCTTTGCCTTAAAAACATTCAATAAGACAGCCTCAACTGCTTCACTGGGCAGGCACAATGTGGAGGTGCCGGCATTGGACTGGGGATGACAAAGTCAAAAATCTCATGACACCAGTTTATAGTCCAACAGGTTTATTTGAAATGACAAGCTTTCGGAGTGCTGCCCCTTCATTCATTGGATTATAACCTGGTGTTGTGTGATTTTTCACTGGGCAGAGAATTCCACAGAAAAATCGATGAAGTATTAAGAGTATATCAACAAGAGCAGTCATATACCGAGGGATCTCTGGGAGATGCTGTGTCCATTTTAAAATGTTGCATTAGCCTTCTTTACAAAATATGTGATATTGTAAAGATACTGTCATGACTACTGATCATTTTGACCTAATGACTTGAGTATAATAGATATAAAACTTGGAAATGTAATGAGGAAGATAGTAACATGCTTCAGGAGAACATAGACAGGCTGGCAAAATGGCAGATTAAGTTTTTGTTTTCTCTACTGCAAACATTTTTATTAATGTTTTCCCTGTATCATCCACAGACACCTCAAGCAATAAATGAGAAAAGCTCATAGACTTCTCACAGTCCAGCGGGCCTAGTTACCTCAGAAAAAAAATACCCACTTCTCCCCCGCACACTCCCAACCCAGCTTTAAAACTTTTTCTAGTTTCTTTGTTATCTCCTCTCAAGCCTTTCTGAATTCAACATCTCCATGAGCTGCCTCGTCCTGCTTTTTTGACCATATTTCAACTAAAATGCAAGCTACTTAATTTTAATTCCTGACTGCCATGTTTATAGATATCATTTTTGAGTATTGCAGAGAAAAGACACACTTTGTTAAAGCTGTTGCAGAGTTTGATCCCAGCTACCTGGCCATGAACCAACATCTAGTGACGACACTGAATACATGAAAGTAGGTATATCTTCCAGGATTCTAAATGCCTCGGCCAATTCTCACAGGTCACGTGAATATCTATCGTTGTTGCAGTGAATTTCAGTGTCAGTGAACATGAATTGCAGTGTCAGTGTAATGTAGGTATGAAATGCCAGAGACTGGAGGTTCATATCAAAATGCATGTCCCTTTGGCTATTCATAATAGGCAGGGTACTGAACACGTGTTTGTAAAACTCAAATCACAGTGTCCAGCAATAGATGTGATTACATGATTTGGAAACATTAGCTAAGTAATCATGATTACTGTTGAGAATTATGCTGACAACCAAATTAACCTTGTCAGTGGACTCTGATGTGGTACACTTGCCCATACTGGAAGCTACATATAGCTGTGAACAGCGCGCGATTGTTTGAAGACAGAAAGAATATATTCACACACTAAATCTGTTTGAACTGAACAACATAGGTGAAAGTCATAGTCTGGTTCATTCTGCAGGGCAATGCCTTCATCAACCAGCATCAACCTGCCTAATTTATAATGTAAACAATATGGAGCATTTAACTGTCAGTCATCATCTAACTGGTGCATTCTCCATGGCAACACCTCTACCAATCAGAGTTCACTTGCCGGCCAAAAATACATATCATCCTGATGACTACATCACAAAATGGTTGGACAAAATGTGTCTTTCTTCAGCAAAACTCATGGTCTGCGGTACCAAATGACCAATAATGTTGGAAACAGTTCTCTTTCCACAGATTTTGACCATCGCCCACTTTCAAATCTACCTATCATTACCACTACATCCTTACAAACTGTCTCCCCCTCTCCCTTTCCTTTCCAAAGTACTCGAAAGTCCTGCTGTTACCCAAACCTGTGCCAATGTTTCCAAGTACTCAATGTTTGAATCGCTCCAATTGACTACCTAGCCCCAGCACAATACTGACACACCTTTTATCATAGTACTGAAGGAGTGCCGCTTGTCTCGAAATGTTAACTCTGCTTTCTCTCCACAGAGGCTGCAGACCTGCTGAATTTCTCCGGCATTTTTTGTTTCTGTTTTACGCAGGACATCCTGTGGGACTGACAAAGATAAATTATCCCTCCTCATTCTTCAGGGGAGATGATGAGCTAGTGGTAGTATCGTTATACTATTAATCCAGAAACCAACGTAATGTTCTGGGGAGCAAATTACTGCAGATGCTGGAATCTGTACTGAAAACAAAAAGTACTGGAAATCACAACGAGTCAGGCAGCATTCGTGGAGAGGCAGCAAGCTAAGGTTTCGAGTCTAGACGAATGCTCATCAGAACTCTGGTACACTAATGTCCTTTAGGGAAGGAAACTGCCTTCCTTACCTGGCCAGGCCTACATGCAACTCCAGACCCACAGCACCTTGGTTGACTCTAGACTACCCTCTGGGCAATTGGGGATGAGTAGTAAATGCTAGCTCGGCCAGTGACACCCATATCCTATGGATGATTTTTTAAAAGCTTTCTTCTCAACCTGTTTCAATTTTGACAGAGTTGACCATGCCAACCTCCTCCATTGTCTCATTCAGCTGGGTAAAACCTCACTTGCCTGGTCCAATTAATATCTAATCACAGCCTGAGAGGCCTCCTTTTTCTATTCGTACACCGTTATCTCTGGTGTCCTTCAAATATATCTATTACTTATCAACTTGCTGCCCCTTGCTAACAGCAAGTGAAAACAATTCCATGTGTACATTCACGACACCCTGCTCTATAAAAACACCATCTCCTTAAGCCTTTCACTCTTTAAATTGTAACACAGTTTGTCTAATATTTAATGCTGGAGTGACAGAAATTTCCTTCAAATTCCACCCCTTTCTTCACTGCAGTTTTCTGAGGTTGAGTGAGATGGCTCACAACCTTTAGTTAAATTTGAGCCATGATTGAGACTAAGCATTTCCATCTCTGCAACACCAACTGACCCTGTCCCTGCCTCAGCTCTGATGTTGCCAAAACTCTGATTCATGACTTTGCTACTTATAATCCTGGCTGGTCCAACACTGCCCTGAACAGCCTCCTATGTTCTAATAGCCATCAACTTGGAAGTGTTCCAAAACTCGGTTGCTTGTGCACCAAGTTCTGATGCTCAGCAACTTGTTGACCTACGCTAGAACCGAGATAAGCAAAGCCTTGATTTTAAAGTTCTCTTCCTTCTTCTAAAATTCCTCTATGGCCTTCTCTTCTCCATCTCTTCAATCTCCTCCAGCCCTGCAGCCCTCTAAGATATCAGCATTCCTGCTATTCTAGCCTCATGACATCCCTAGTCACTTCACTATTTGTGGTCATGCCTTTAGCTAAACTCTGACCTCTGAAATTTCCTCCCTTCATCTCTTTGCCTCTCTACTTTGCTCATCTCCTTTAAGGTAGTACTTGAAACCTGCCTTATTCACCAAGTTGTAACTCAGTGTGTAATTGTGTTGGAAAACAGCCCTGTGAAGGACCTTGGAACTTTTTACTATGCTTGAGGCAACCTGCTGCAGGCTATCCTTGAGGGTTTCCCTAGTCCTTCCCAAGGAAACATGACCTCCCACTTCCTGATTATATCCATCACTCCAACAATATGCTCCTGAACTTTGGAGAACTCTCTCTGCTCTAGCATTCAATTTTCCTTCTTTAGATTTAGAACGTAGAACGTAGAACAGTACAGCACAGTACAGGCCCTTCAGCCCATGATGTGGTGCCAACTTATTTTCCTGCTAAGACCAATCTACCCTGCATACCCTACATTTTACTATCCTCCATATGCCTATCCAAGAGTCGCTTAAAAGTCTCTAAAGTATCTGATTCCACTACCACCCCCGGCAGCGCATTCCACACACCCACCACTCTCTGTGTGAAGAACCTACCTCTGACATCGCCCCTATAGCTTCCTCCAATCACCTTAAAATTATGCCCCCTCGTAACAGGCATCTCCGCCCTGGGAAAAAGTCTCTGACTATCCACTCTATCTATGCCTCTCATCATCTTGTACACCTCTATCAAGTCACCTGTCATCCTTCTTCTCTCCAATGAAAAAAGCCCTAGCTCCCCCTCAACCTTTCCTCACAAGACCTGCCCTCCAGTCCAGGCAGCAATTTACAGCAATTAACTTTCACACCAGCCTCTCGTGAATGCTTTGCTTTAAGAAGGACAGGTGGCCTTTAAGAGGAGAAGAATGTCAGCACTATGTGGTGTCTGCAAACATGACTGGATCCCAGCATGCACAGCAGCACTCCATTTGGATAACTATTACAATGAGGAGAAGGAAATTACTTTGCATGCTGCTTACCTCCATGGCAATGGGCAGGATAGGAATCATTTCCCTAGTAGCCAAAAAAATGATGTGTGCCACATTTTTTGGATTATCCTTGCATATGTCCATAAATTGCAGGATTGATTTGCTGTACTCATTACTTTTGGTGCAGGACAAATTGTGTGAGCAGGGAATTATTTGTGGTCAGACAACAAAGCACCAGGTGGATTGGCACCCATCCAATGATCCTGCAATCAAAACCAAATGTAGAAGTCCCCATTATTGATGCTATAGCTGAATCACTTCGGAAGGAACTATCAATATTATCACAGGAGGATTGGTAAATTCCAGTTTATCAGTAAATTCCACACCCTTTGAGTAATTATTAGCCTTAACATTCCCTTGTTTAGCAACCAAAACTCCAGTTGCAATATTTGTATTTTAAAGCTGAAAGAAATGTTCAAACTGCACCAGAGTACTGGCAAGGAGTCATAGAATATAGCACACACTTCATACTTTAGTATCTGTCACTCCCTGAAGACATGCTTGAGGTGTAATTTCTCCATTAGATTTCATAGTAAATTGGAATTAGCAAACTGCCTTGCCTGATCTGTTCCCCGGCTCTATTTCACGTTAAAAAGATGTCAGCTCACCAAAGCTTCAAAAATACAATCATAACATGAAAACTGAAATTATGCATAAGAAATGAATCTGTCAGTCTTCATCAATTTTTAATATCAAGAATTGTTGCAGTAGCCAATTAAAAAGAGATAAATGTTGTCCTGTCTGCTTGGAGCATGAGCTGATTATTAACACTCTGTTGAACATACATTGTTTTAACTAATGGGCATAAAATTACGAACCATGCAGCCCCCACACCACCGCCACCACCCCCCTCACCCCCACCAAACTCATGCCCAATGCACTGTCTGGTGTAGAGCCTAAAACATACCATAACAGGAATCAGAGATAGTAGGAACTGCAGATGCTGGAGAATTGAGACAACAAGGTGCAGGGCTGGATGAACACAGCAGGCCAAGCAGC
>NW_025976331.1:4638-5874 GCF_021869965.1 Rhincodon typus | reverse complement strand
GTGTGTGTCTCTCTCTGTCTCTGCTTCTCTGTGTGTGTGTGTCTCTCACTGTCTCTGCTTCTCTGTGTGTGTGTGTGTGTCTCTCTCTGTCTCTGCTTCTGTGTGTGTGTGTGTGTGTGTGTGTGTGTCTCTCTCTGTCTCTGCTTCTCTGTGTGTGTGTGTGTGTCTCTCACTGTCTCTGCTTCTCTGTGTGTGTGTGTGTGTGTGTGTTTCTCTCTGTCTCTGCTTCTCTGTGTGTGTGTGTGTGTCTCTCACTGTCTCTGCTTCTCTGCGTGTGTGTCTCTGTCTCTGCTTCTATGTGTGTGTGTGTGTGTGTGTGTGTGTGTTTCTCTCTGTCTCTGCCTTTGCCTCTCTCTCTCTCTTTCTGTCTCTGTGTCTCTGTCTCTTTATCTTTGCCTCTTGCCCCCACTCTCCCTCTCCCTCACTGTCACCCTCTCTCTGTCTCTTCCCCCAACTCTCTCTCTGTCTTTTTCTCTCTCTGTCTCTGTTATCTCTGCCTCTCTCCCTCTCTCTCTCACCTTTTCTGTCACCCTCTCTCTCTAACCAATCTTTCTCTCTCTCTCTCTGTCTTTTCTCTCTCTCTCCTCTATCTCTCCCTCCAAGCCCCCCCCGCCATCCCCCAGAGAGTGGGGGATACCTGGGGTTTTCTCTTTCCCATAAACACCTTCCCCCCTTGATCAGCTGAAATGAAAATGAATTTCCCTTCAGATTAATTGGGGTTTGGGTGGGGCAGGGGGTTTAGAGGGAGATCAGATAAATGTCAGTGGGTGAGAATCTGCTTTCAAACAGGATTCACACACAGCACCGTGTTTAAAATTTCTCACTGTCTCCTGTCTTTGTCACACTCTCCATCTCTGTCTCTCTCTTCCTCTCCTAGTCTCTCTCTCTGTCTATCTCTCTCTGCCTCAGTCTCTGTGTATCTGTCTGTGTCTCTCTCTGTCTGTCTTTCTGTCTCTCACTCCCTGTGTCTCTCTTCTCTCTCAGTCTCTCTGTATCTTTCTGTCTCTCTCTCAATCTATCTCTCTTGCGCTCTCTCTCTGTGTCACACACACTCTCTCTCTCCTCCCCCTCTCTCACTCACTCTCTCTGTCTTTCTCTGTCTCTCTCTGTCTAGGTCGCTCTGTGTCTCCCTGTCTCTCTGTCTCTCTCTGTCTCTTACACCCCCAGCCCCGTGTCATACTTTGTCTCTCTGTCACACTCTCTCTCCCTCTGTCTCTCTCCCTCTGTCTCTCTCTC
>NW_025976331.1:618-4628 GCF_021869965.1 Rhincodon typus | reverse complement strand
CTGTCACACTCTCTCTCCCTCTGTCTCTCTCCCTCTGTCTCTCTCTCTCTCTGTCACACTCTCTCCCTCTGTCTCTCTCTCTCTTCCTTTGTCACACTCTCTCTCTCTGTCTGTCTCCCTCTCTCTCTCTCTCTGCCTCTCTCCCTCTGTCATACTCTCTCCCTCTGTCTCTCTCCCTCTGTCTCTTTCTCCGTCTTGCTCTCTCTCTCTCTCATTCCTTCTTTTGACAGTGTGCTGTCTGCATCGTCGTCAGCTCCTGGTTTCTATGGAAACATCCCATTCACCCTGTCTCCTCACCCTCACCCCCATCGTTCAAGGTGAGCCCCTCCCTTACCCTACCCTACCCTGGTGAGGGACGAGACCGAGTTGGGGGGGTGGTGGGGGTGGCTGGTGTGCGGCATTGTGTGTGGCAGAGGGGGAGGAGGAGGCAAGGGGGGTGTGGGGAGCTGGACGTGACGGTGATTGGCACCCCCTACCTCCAACATTTCTCCACCCCTCCCTCCCTCCCTCTGTCTCTCTCTCTCTCTCTCCTTTCTGTCTTTCTCTCATTCACTGTCAGAGAATTTATTGGAGGGATGGCATCCAAGAGGTTTTTAAGAGTGAGTACGGAGGGGGGGGTAGATTTAAGAAGCTGCGGAGGGATTAAAAGAGGCGACAGAGGTGGGGGTGGGAGGAGGAGAATGTCATTAGCATCGCGAACGTCCTTTCATGTGTAAAACGCTCCCTGAGACACACAGAGAGAGAGCTCTTGAGATGGAGCGTGCCTCTCGCGTTTGTCCCTCCTGTGTTCCTCACTTTTCCACTCCCTCCCTCCCCCTGGGGTGGGGGATGGGGGTGGGGGGGGTGGTTTCTCCTCCGATTGTTCCTCATTTTCCACCCTCCCCCCCCCCCACCTCTATTCCATCTCCAAACGGATCGTTAGTGGCCGCTCCCCCTTTAAGCCCCAGCCCCAGCGAGGGGGTCTCAAACTGGAGCGAGATGGCGTCCTTTGTCGCCGCCCTGTGTCTGATTTCACCGTTCGGCGGGCCGAGGGTGGGGGCGGGAAGGGGGGAACGGTGCTTGAGGAGGTGTGAGAGGAGGGTGGCGGTGGGGTCGTGGCGGGGGAGGGAGCGTGCGGGCGCTGCAGGAAGATCGTCGCAAGATACAAGCCGCAACGCGCAATTTTTGGGGTCAATTTTCATTTCCCCCCCCCCCCCCCCACCCCCCAACCCCACCACCGTCAAACGTGGTTGGGGGTGAGCCGCCATCTTGAACCGCTGCAGTACCCCACCCCAGCGGTGTGGTGTGGGGACACAGCACCCTTGGGGAGGGAGTGCCAGGATTTTGACCCTGAAGGAACGGCCGGTATATTTCCAAGTCGGGACGGGGGGTGAGGGGCTGGTCTCGGAAGGGAACTTGCAGGGGGCTGGTGTGCCCCTGTACCTGCTGCCCCTTGCCCCCTCCAGGGGGTAGAGGTCCCAGGTTTGGAAGGCACTGTCTAAGGAGCCTTGGGGAGACGCTGTAGATGGTACACACTGCTGCGACTGAGCGTCGGTGGCGGGGGGAGGGGGTGTTTGTGGATGTGGTGCCAATGCAAGGGGGGGTGCTGCTTTGTCCCTGGACAGTGTCACAGTGGTCTACAGCATGGAAACAGGCCCTTCAGCCCAACTTGCCCATGTCGCTAATGTAAACACAGTGGGGGTGGGGTGGATGATGGCCTAGTGGTATTATCGCTGGACTGTTAATCCAAAGACCCAGATAATGTCCTGGGGTCCTGGGTTCAAATCCCGCCGCGGCAGATGGTGGAATTTGAATTCAATACAAAAATATCTGGAATTATGAATCTATTGATGACCGTGAATCCATTGCCAGGAAAAACCCACCTGGCTCACCAATGTCTTTTCAGGAAGGAAACTGCCATCCTTACTTGGTCTGGCCTACATGTGACTCCAGGCCCAAAGCAACATGGTTGACTCTTAACTGCCCTCTGGGGCAATTAGGGATAGTGTTGAGCTTCTCCAGTGTTGTCAGAGCTGCCCCCATCCAGGGCAAGTGGGGAGGTGGTACTCCCTCACACTCCTGCCTTGTCGATGGTGGGACAGGGCTTTGGGGGGAGTCAGGACAGGAGTTACTCGCTGCAGGATTCCCAGCCTCTGACCTGCTCTTGTAGCCCCCTGTATCGATATGGGGCTGGGTCCCAGTTCAGTTTCTGGTCAATGGTAACCCCCAGGATGTTAATAGTTGAGGGGATACAGTGATGGTGACATATCTCCTTAAAACTTTCTCCCTCTCACCTTAAGCCTATAGAGTCAGAGGGGTTTACAGCGTGGAAACTGGCCCTTCAGCCCAACCTGTCTGTGCTGCCCAGTTTTCACAATTAGCCTAGCCCCTTTTACCTGACTATCCTTCCATCCCTATCCCATTCGTGTACTTGTCCAAATGTTTCTTCGATGACAAAACTGTCCTCAACTCCACGACTATCTCCAGCAGCCCATTCCAGACACTCACCTCCCTCTGTGTGAAAACATTGCCCCTCTGGACCCTTTTGTATCTCTTCCCCGCCCTCTCAACCTTAAACCTCTGCTCCCACAGCTCTCTGTGGCAAGGATTTCCAAAGGACTCACAACTCTCTGAAAGAAGATGTTCCTTCCTCATCTCAGTCTCAAATTGGTGCCCCTTTATTCTGAGATGGCAGTTTCGCCCTTTCGTCCCAGAGTCTCCCATGAGGGGGCAACACCCTCTCAGCTTTGACCCTGTCAGGCCCAAGGGTGGTTCAATGAGATGGTCTCTCATGCTTTCTCAATTCTAGTGAGGAGTCCCAAACTGTATAGCCTTTGCTCGTAAGACAGTCCCTCCCAAACCAGTGAAACTTCTATGAACTGCCACCAATCAAAAGATATCTTTGCTTAAATAAGGAGAGCAAAACCTGCTCAATGTACTGCAAACGTGGTCTCGCCAGCATCTTGTAAGCTGCAGGAAGGCTTATCTACTCTGACATCCTTGGAATAAGCATGGCTCGAAGGTTAGCGCTGCTGCCTCAAGGTGCCAAGGTCCCGGGGTTGATACTAGCATCGGGGAAACTGCAACGTTCTACACCTGTCTGGGGCTTTCGTCCCACAGTCCAGGTTAGGGTGGATTGGCCGTGCTAAATTGTACCATAGTGCCCAGGGATGAGCAGGTTAGGGTGGATTGGCCGTGCTAAATTGTCCCGTAGTAACCAGGGATGTGCGGGTTAGGGTGGATTGGTCGTGCTATACTGTCCCATAGTGCCCAGGGATGTGCGGGTTAGGGTGGATTGGTCGTGCTATACTGTCCCGTAGTGCCAGGGATGTGCAAATTCGGGTGGAATGGCCGTGCTAAATTGTCCCATACTGCCCAGGGATGTGCAGGTTAGGGTGGATTGGCCATGCTAAATTGTCCCATACTGCCCAGGGAAGTGTAGGTTCGGGTGGATTGGCCGGGATAAACGGTGCCGTATTGCCCAGGGATGTGCGGGTGAGGGTGGATTGGCCGTACTAAATTGTCCCATAGTTCCAGGGATGTGCAGGTTAGGGTGGAGTGGCCGTGCTAAATTGTCCCGTAGTGCGCAAAGATGTGCAGGTTAGGGTGGATTGGCCGTACTAAATTGCCCCGTAGTGTCCAGGGATGTGCAGGTTAGGGTGGATTGGCCGTGCTAAATTGTCCCGTAGTGCACAGGGATGTGCAGGTGAGGGTGGATTGGCCGTGCTAAATTGTCCCGTAGTGCCCAGGGATGTGCAGGTTAGGGTGGATTGGCCGTGCTAAATTGCCCCGGAGTGCGCAGGGATGTGCGGGTTAGGGTGGATTGGCCATGCTAAATTGCCCCATAGTGCCCAGGGATGTGCAGGTTAGGGTGGATTGGCCGTGCTAAATTGCCCCATAGTGCCCAGGGATGTGCAGGTTAGCGTGGATTGGCCGTGGTAAATTGCCCCATAGTGCACAGGGATGTGCAGGTTCGGGTGGATTGGCCGTGCTAAATTGTCCCGTAGTGCCCAGGGATGTGCGGGTTAGGT
>NW_025976331.1:0-518 GCF_021869965.1 Rhincodon typus | reverse complement strand
TAGTGCCCAGGGATGTGCGGGTTAGGGTGGATTGGCCGTGCTAAAGTGTCCCGTAGTGCCCGGGGATTTGGGGATTAGGGTGGATTGGTCGTGCTATACTGTCCCGTAGTGCCCAGGGATGTGCAGGTTAGGGTGGATTGGCCGTGCTAAATTGCCCTGTGGGGCCCAGGGATGTGCAGGTTAGGGTGGATTGGCCGTGCTAAATTGACCCATAGTGCCCAGGGATGTGCAGGTTATGGTGGTTTGGCCATGCTAAATGGCCCCATAATGCCCAGGGATGTGCGGTTTAGGGTGGATTGGCCGTACTAAATGGCCCCATAATGCCCAGGCATGTGCGGGTTAGGGTGGATTGGTCGTGCTATACTGTCCCGTAGTGCCCAGGGATGTGCAAATTCGGGTGGATTGGCCATGCTAAATTGTTCCATACTGCCCAGGGATGTGTAGGTTCGGGTGGATTGGCCAGGCTAAACGGTGCCGTAGTGCCCAGGGATGTGCGGGTTAGGGTGGATTGGCCGTGC